>NC_054713.1:1044694-1082194 GCF_016097555.1 Gigantopelta aegis | reverse complement strand
CATTGATTTATTAATCATCGTTTATTGAATGTCAAACATTTGGTACTTTTGTCATATAGTCTTAGAGGAAACCCGCTACATTTGTTCACTTAGTAGCAAGGGATCTTTTACTTGCACCATCTCACAGACAGGATAGTACATACCACGGCCTTTGATATACCAGTCGTGGTCCACTGGCTGGAGCGAAAAATAGTTCAATGGGCCCATCGACGGAGATCGATCTTAGACCAAATGCGCATCAAGTGAGCACAGTCTTTGACATACCAGTCGTGGAACAATGTATGCGATGTATGAACAAATAATCAATCCACCCAGGGGATTCGATCCTACGACAGAGACACCTGAATATCTGAAATGTAGTGAGGGTGGAACCATCCTTATTGGTGTGGGGGGGGGGGGGGGGGGGAGAGAGGGGACAAGCTATATTTGTTTATGTATGTATATAGAATAGGACAAATCATCGGATATTTTCGTCTTCATGTTGGGGAGTGTCCCCCACCCCACCCCACCCCTCCCCCACCCCCGGTTTCTACGGGTCTGCACCTTGTTTTTTGTAAGTGAGGTGAGTGGTAGAGGAATTCATATATTGCTGGACTTTCCATCATGCGAAGCCTATCGGTGAGAATATAAAACTGTATACCACGTGACTGACGACTGTGTGTGTGACGGCGGCGACGGCGGCACTAGTCATAGCCACACGACTTGCACGAGCCACACGACTTGCACTTGGAGCAACACGAGCCGTGACCGCAGTGACCGCACTTCTTACAGCACCCCCCGTGGTGGTGCCACGCCTCACTCGGTAACACCATAGAACCTGGTAGAAAACAAACAAACAACACAAAAGATCATTTGAAAATTTGGTTATGTGCATTTAAAGACGCAGACCTTAGTTTCAACCCGTACAAAATAGACACTAAGTTTGGTTAATTTACAAACCTGTAACACATTTAAATAAAGTTTAAACAGAGTGAAACCAGAGTCTGTGACGATGAAACGGGGAAATATCCTTAGAAATCGACTAAAACTCGACTCCATAACCGTTACTTCTTAGACGCACGTACGTTTTTAAAAACATGAAAAAATGCATTTTGTGGTATTAGAAGCACCATTATGACGAGAGACACTTCGGTTGTAGGGAAATGGATAACCTAAACAATAAAATATCAGTAATGTTTGATTTCATTGATCATAAACGGCTTTAATAGTGAAACATATGCCTTAGTGTTTAAAAACTGGCTTCTTTCACTTTAATAGCACAGGGGTGGTTTAAAACCTGGCGTCTTTCACTTTAATAGCACAGTGGTGGTTTAAACGTTAAGTGCCGAATTTGCAAAGCCTGTTTATGTCTTACACACGTATATCTACACACATTCGTAAATTTGGCCCTAAAAGTTTGTTTTGTTTAACGACACCACTAGAGCACATTGATTTATTAATCATCAGCTACTGCATGTCAAACATTTTGTAATTTGGACACATTATAGTCTTAGAGAGGAAACCCGCTACATTTCCGCTTTAATTAGTAGCAAGGGATATTTTATATGCTCCATCCCAAAAACAGGATAACACATACCACAGCCTTTGATATATCAGTCGTGGTGTACTGGCTGGAACGAGAAACACCCCAATGGGTCCACGGACTGGGATCGATCCTAGACCGCCCGCGCCACAGGGTAACGCTTTACCACTGGTCTACGTCCCGCCCCTCTACACAGATGACTACCGATAAAGCGGGATTTTAATTATGCACTTTCCCATACAGGACACTACATACCATGGTCTCTGATTGACCGGTCTTTGACCAATGGTTAGCGCGGTCGGTCTAGGTTGATTCCCGTCTGTGGGCCCATTGGGCTATTTCTCGCTCCAGCCAGTGCACCACGACTGGTATATCAAAAGCCGTGGTATGTGCTATCCTGTCTGTGGGATGGTGCATATAAAAGATACTTCGGCAATCGTCAATCACTAAATGGTAGCCAGCTACTGTGTCTGAAATACGCTTCTTTTCTCTTCTAAATCTGATGCCAGAGAGCTTCAGTGTGATTATTTCCAAATGGCAGACGTGTGTGCTTCAGAACAGCTATATTTAATCTTAATTGGAACATTATTTTAAAATGAACAAAAACAAATTCGACAAAACGATATTCATTTTGAAAGAGAAACACATTTTAAATCAACTTACCGAGGACAGCGCAGATGAGAAACAAAATGGCGATCTTCATGATTGTTGGTGGTGATGAAGGTACTCGTACAACTTGTTTCTTGTTGGTGAGTGTGGAACTGTGACAACTACCACGACTTCATTCACATTTATATCAACCCACTGTTGTCGTGAGATGGCAGATTCATATCGATATCCTCACCAACTGAGAAATTTCCTCAAAATCATTGTCATAGGTAAGCGTTTCCGGACTGGACATCCCACGTCAGTATTCGAGTTTTAGCTGTTCCTGCTGTTTTAGCCGATCGTCGATACGTGTTTCCGTGCAGTAGTTAAATCCGCACATCACTCTGTAGTGATGATAGCTGTTTTTGCACATTGACTTTTGACAGTACATAAATAGAGTATGTTTACAGAAGTAAGTTTTCAATTAACTTAAGTTAACAATATATATTTTTAATAGTAATAGACTTACAATAGTAGGATATTTTGATAAGAATGTAAAATCGTGAAGCAAGTTGGGGATTTGGGAATGAGGAAGAAGTATATGTTATAACATTATTCCTTCATCCCCTCCTTCCCTCCCTCTTCCTCCCTCCCCCCCCCCTCTCTCTCTCTCTCTCTCTCTCTCTCTCTCTCTCTCTCTCTCTCTCTCTCTCTATCTCTCTCAACATCCAATAGCTCTAGTGGTGTCGTTAAACAAAACAAACAAACTCTGTTTCTCTCTCTGGGTGCTAGACGTGCAAACCAAAGAGATCATGAGTTTATTTAACGATACACGAGAAAGACGTCTTCTCCATCTGTTTATATGTCTGTCTGTATATCTTCTCTCTCTATCTCTTTCACTCTCCCTCACGTTCTCTATCTTTCTATTTCTCTATGTATCTCAATCTCTTTGCCATCTCTCTCTCTCTCTCTCTCTCTCTCTCTCTCTCTCTCTCTCTCTCTCTCTCTCTCTCTCTCTCTCTCTCTCTCTCTCTCTCTCTCTCTCTCTCTCTCTCTCTCTCTCTGAGTTTGTCTACGTGGTCAGTTGTCAGGTACGTTCCATTGCTCCGGGCGGTATTGTGTTAGGTTCACAATCAGAGAAAATATTTTTCTTTTTTCTTTTTTCTACTTCTTTTTTCTCTGTTCATTTCTGTATCTATGTCTGCCTATCTGTCTTTCAGTCACTCAGTCAGTCAGTTAGTCAGTCAGTCAGTTTGTCTATTTCTTTGTCTGTCTTTCTGCTTGAATGGCTGCCTGCATTGTTTGGCTGTTTATGTTTATGAACAGTCGTAGCACGCAAAACTATTCTATACCTGTATGTTTGGAATTTAATAACTTTTTTATTGTTGATGTTTGCGAGCGACATCACAGTGTTATCGGAAGATGTTATCTTAAACCGGCAGTTCGCCTGTGTATGGTTCACAGCACACCTTCCCTTAGGATGAACGTCATTGTCGAAGCATCTTAGTTTACTTTGACATTCATTGTCATGGTAAGGGCAGGTCCAGATTTAAAGAATGGGTGGAAGTTTTAACGATGTCAAAATGTGGGGGTATTTTTTGTCGTCCTTATATTAAAATATGTAGTAGTTGAAACTTAGTTTGCTTCCTAATACAGTTTTGCTTGTCATATGTACCAAATTACTGAAGGTAAAATCAGGTAGGGGCCGAACAAAATTTGAAAGACTAGAAATAATACAGACACTGATATGTTAAACAAGAAAATATATTATACACCGATAGTTTAAACAAGACCATATATTAAACACAGGTTTTTAAACAAAAACATACATTAATCAATGATATTTCAAACAAGAAAATATATTAAACATTGGTATTTTAAACAAGAAAATATATTAAACATTGGTGTTTTAAACAAGAAAATATATTAAACATTGGTGTTTTAAACAAGAAAATATATTAATCACTGATATTTCAAACAAGAAAATATATTAAACATTTGTAGTTTAAACAAGAAAATATATTAATCAATATTTCAAACAAGAAAGTATATTAAACATTGGTATTTTAAACAAGAAAATGTATTAAACATTGGTATTTTAAACAAGAAAATACATTAAATATGTAATTTTAGTCATAAACGTTAGTTATTAGTTAAAAACATGTTAGAATGACATCAAACTGAGGGAAGTCTCTTTATATAATTAATGTCTTGAGGTTATAAACTTTAAAGTTTTTCACACACACTCGTTTATGAGAACACTATTAATTATTTATGTAAACACATGCTAATAACACACATGCGTGTGCTAACAGTATAAAGACATACGACTGGCTGTTTCAATGTGATGTCCTGGTCGCGACAACACTGCCATCTAATGGACCGAAACTGATTGATCTGTGACGTATTGGTTAACCTAAAACCGATTAGTCTGTGATGTGTAACTTGCCTACAAGCGCAAGGGCTGTAAGTAAGTTCTAGCTGAAAAAGATATATGGTATCTAACAGCCACTCGTGTAGTATTCTCTGTTCTCTAATATTCTCTACATAATTTCGTGGTCACATAATCGTTACAGTATATACTGCAGCAGTATCGAAACTCTCAAAACGTTATTCTTGATACCCTGACAACCCGCTCTCCCCACCTTCACCCCCACCCCAAACCCGCCCCCCTCCATGATGGCTCAGAGGTGTCCTTGACCGCCAGTATTACCAAATGATTTTTGTTTTTTAAAGACTGTGTCTCCGTCTGACCGGTTTTCGCAGCCTATGATCTGATCGCCATGTTTACGACGTAACACTCCATGGTAGGTAGGGTTATTAAAGGGACACGCCCTAGTTGTTAACCATTACGCCGTTGGTTTTCGCTATTAAACCCATTTTTTTCACAAATAAAATTGCACTTTACTTACCATTTATTATTTAGAATATACATGTCCATTCACCTGAAGTGTTTTTTAGTAATCCTGGTAATCCTGGTGTTTGTAATACCACAAAATGCATTTTTCGTATTTCTTAAAAAGCCACGTGCCCCTGAGAAAAAAACGTTGAGCAGACAAGGTCTAATCTATTTTAGAGGGGATTTTCCCATTTCAATGTCACAGACGTTGGTATACCACGTGACCGTTATCATTTTGGTTCGGTTTGTTTTCTCGTGCAATCGACATCCGATTTGTTGTCGTTTGCTTGTCGTTCATTTGTGAGGTTTTTCTTCACAGTTCGTGAACATTTACATTAACAATAAAGTTCAGACAAGTAAGTATCTCAATACAAAACGTTACAAACCCTTAAAACCAATAATTTTGTTAAGTCTTACGATATCTGGAGAGGGGATGCAACCTTGGGGGTGGGGTGGGGGACACAATCTATATTGTTACCTTTATTTAAGTAGAGTAGGAAAAAAATCTTACATTTTCGTCCTGGGGAGGGGAAGTGCCTCTCTACCCCTGACGACGACGACTACTACTACTACTACTACTACTACCACCACCACTACCACTACCACCCACCACCCACCACCCACCACCACCACCACCAATAATAAACGGTGCATCTAATTGCTAATAACAATAGGTTAGGCACTAGTACCCGGTTCCGAACAGCAAATGTAGGCTAACTGCGGTTAATACAAAATTTATTATTTCAAACACTGTAGCATAGTCAACATGGTCAGTGTCGTCTTATTCCCATTCAAGTATCACGATTACTGCAGCAGGCACTTCCTAAACAGAAGCACCCATGTTCGTAAAGTAACTTCCTGTTCCAAACTCATTCCTTTCGCTGTCCAGGACAGAACAGTTGGAACATGTCCAGGAGAGGTGAAAGGAACGCACCCCAAGTCTGTGCGCACTCTGTGAAATTTGTCGTGACGTAGGCATTTTTGTGCTTCGAGCGACATCTACCGGTGACATCAGAATACTAACTTTCAAAATTATTTCAAGCAATTGGGTCATGGGGATTCCCATGGTATTTATCGATATAAAACCTGCTTTTTCACTCCATTTTATAAAAACGTGATCTAACTGTGTTACAGGTTTGTAGATTAACCAAAATTATAATTTATTTTCGCTGGATGGAACTAGGGCGTGCGGCTTTAAGTTAGAATTATAAATGTAGAGAACAATAAAATGAAGTTACAAAAACTATTTTTTGTAAGATTCTCTTGATGAAGTCTATACTATACAGACGAAACGTCGGGTTATATAGTTGGCGTTCGTGGGGACCATGTCCCCACCACCACCACCACCACAATCACCACAATCACATCTCCAACTTATATATTGGCCTGTCCTACAGTCCTAACAGGACTTACTTGGGTAGAGAGGCTTGTTTGCCCCCCCCCCCCCACACACCTCGCCTCGCCAGGTAAACAATATTAAAAAATCAAACCAATCGAGGCCTGCATGAAACAAAATGTTGTATGATAACTTTTTGCTCTTCAAACTTGAACTTCATGAGCTCTTATATCCGATTAAAATTCAAGCACGCTGTCTTGGACAAACACAAACATCAGCTATCAGTGGATTAAGGGCCGTTTACCAAGTGGGGTAAAATATCCGACTGTTACCCCATATTGTTAGGGTTAGGGTTAGATGTAGGGTTAGTTTTAGGCATAGAGTTATTTTGGGGTGGGGTTAGGTTGAGGTGATCGATCCCAGATCGACCGTGCATCAGGCGAGCGCATTAACACTGGACTACGACCTGCCCTCTTGTACAAGTGGTCCAGGAGATGGAGTTGTCGTGGTTGCTCGCTAGACTGGTTTCTACGCCTAACATTATGTCAATGTGATATTTTGAAAACGATGGTACAAGTCAAATTAGTCGCGAGCATTCGGCCTCCTGAACACGATACATTTCTATGAACCTATCTTTGTGCTAAGATCACCTTAAGTGCAAAATTACTTTATACACGTATGTGACTTAAGGTGATCTTAACACTATGATCGCTTTATGGAACTAGGCCCTGGTAGCCCACGAAGAAAAAAGGAAACCAAAATACAAATATAAATAGTTTAATATATACTTCAATCGCGTACATTTTCACGAGCGAACAACAAACACGCGGATTATCATCAATAGTTATGGTTCACAATCGCAACTCCTTGCTGGTGGAGATTCTCGCCCCTCTGAAATGGTAGTTATCTCCCTTGTTGCCGGGCGTTGATGACGTAATCAGGGGAAACTGAGCGGCGCTTTGTAGCAGAAGTCGTCGAGAGGGTGCACGCCTGTGTCGACGAGCCACTGGCAGTAGGCGCGCAGCAGGATGAGACTGGCGTTGGAACACATCCGCTTCCTCCTCCCCAGCAGGTTCACGGCCTGCCAGCTACACCTGAGGGGGCCCCGGTGTGTCAGGAGCTCTGGAATTAAAAGGAAAGGAATGTGTGACTTGACAACACCTCGACACTATAGTCTCTCTCTCTCTCTCTCTCTCTCTCTCTCTCTCTCTCTCTCTCTCTCTCTCTCTCTCTCTCTCTCTCTCTGTCTGTCTGTGTGTCTCCGTTTCTATGAGTCTCTCTCTCTCTCTCTCTCTCTCTCTCTCTCTCTCTCTCTCTCTCTCTCTCTCTCTCTCTCTCTCTCTCTCTCTCTCTCTCTCTGTACCTTAAAACACTGTATATATATATATATATATATATATATATATATATATATATATATATATACTGAACACCATTGAAAACGCACCTTGGTATCTTTGTCAATATTATATGTTTTAAATGAAAATACACACACGAAATAATGCACTTTTACAAGAATGCAATCTTGGTGACCAAAACGCAACAAATGTCTCATTTGTAAAAATTAACGTGCAACATGTGACTGTGCGTGCAAATTGTGATACTTTAGATCATTGCCTATAAAAGCCACAGTAATTGTTTACTGTGGCTTTATGTGACGAAACGTTATGACAGTGCCCGTACTACAAGAACGCGAAAGAACTGTTGGGATGCATGATGCTGGATTATCAAATCGCGCTACAGCACAACATCTTGGATGCTATCATTCAACAATATCGAGACTTTATACTCGTTTACAACAAACTTGGACAACTCGGGATCAACCACGACCTGGCCAACAGAGGGATACAACACCAAGGCAAGATCGTCACATCGTCCGCACAAATCTACGTGATCGCACACAACCAGCTGCGCGCACAACATCTACTATTCAAGGGAGACGTGGTCCAGTTAGCGCCAACACTATAAGACGCCGAAAATAGACGACAGTGGGAAGGTGTCTTGTTTTCAGACGAATCTCGATTTCATCTTAGACATGCTGATGGACGACTACGTGTTTGGCGTCATCGTGGAGAACGGTATCAAGATCAGTGTGTTGTCTAAACTGATGATGGGCAGGCGGAAGTGTCATGGTTTGGGGCGGAATCAGTTATCACCACATAACACCTTTGCATGTATGCCATGGAAGGGTGACAGCCCAGTATTACATCGATAACGTGTTGCGAAGAGTTGTCGTACCCAAGTCTGGTGCTCATCCAGATCTGCACACCTTTCAACAGGACAACGCAAGAGCGCATACTGGGAGAATAACCATGCAGTTTTTGGCAAATGCACACATCCCTGTCCTGGAATGACCTGCGCTATCCCCTGACCTTTCTCCAATCGAGCATTTGTGGGATGAGTGGGATGAATGACAGAGGTTACCCCAGAACCTAATCCAGAGGCTGATCCTGTCCATGCGACAACGCTGTTCAGCGTGTATGAATGCTAGAGGTGGACACACGACTTACTGCCTTTTCGTTTTGCAACTTCTGTCTTGTTTTCATTAATGAATGAAATTCTACGACATTTGATGTCGGTGTTTGTTGTCATTTAAACCGATAAACCCATTACCGGTACTTTGAAAAAAAAGGAAAAAAGTTACCAAAAAATCATAGTGCATTAATATACCAAAATATTTGTATATTATCCCTGGTGCGTTTTCAATGGTATATATGTCTTTCTATATATCTGTATTTATGTATGTCTGTCTAGCTATGTATCCGGTTTAGAGATATTTTCTTCCATACAGATATCCACAAAGGGGCCGCGAAAAACGTCCGGTTTTGAGGGAATTCCGGTTTACAGTGGGTCCGGTTTGGAGAGGTTTCCATATGTCTGATTGTTTATTTTTTTAGTAGTGCATTCTCATTCCTGCATTCCTGCCAAAAGTATTGATTAACAGTTCCTTTGTTTTCTTGTTCTTTGTCTTCTGATGTATGCTGTTTACTTATGGCAATAACACACGTATGTGTTATCGATCTAAAGACATATAATTGGCCAGGTCGCCACAGCTGTACAATCCAATGGAATAAGCATGATCGCAAATGATTTGCTCTATGACGTATAACTTGACGTGAAACTTTTCGCTGTGACGCATACATTAATTGCAAGCACAATCGCCTTAAATAGGTGTTATTTGGTCCAGACGTTTAAATTTATTTTAAACCTGGTTTTAATTGTTTGTTTGTTGGTGTGGTGGGGTTTTTTTTGTTGTTGTTGTTGTTGTTGTTTTTGTTTTTTGTTGGGTTTTTTGGTGGGGGGGGGGGGGGGGGAGATATGTAAGAAATAGAATATTTCATTTGTGTACGTTAGATATCATTTATCTTACAACCCGCTTTCATTAAAAACATATCCCACTCGTATTCGCTCGTTAGATACGTTTTAAAACAACTCCTTGTAAAATAAATGGTATCTAACAGCCACTCATGTAGTATTCTCTATATAAACAACTCGTTGTAAGATAAATGGTATTTAACAGCCACTCATGTAGTATTATCTATATAAACAACTCGTTGTAACATAAATGGTATTTAACGGCCACACATGTAGTATTACCTATATACAGAACTCGTTGTAAGTTAAATGGTATTTAACGGCCACTCATGTAGTATTATCTATATAAACAACTCGTTGTAAGATAAATGGTATCTAACGGCCACTCATGTAGTATTCTCTATATAAACAACTCGTTGTAAGATAAATGGTATCTAACACCCACTCATGTAGTATTCTCTATATAAACAACTCGTTGTAAGATAAATGGTATCTAACGGCCACTCATGTAGTATTCTCTATATAAACAACTCGTTGTAAGATAAATGGTATCTAACGGCCACTCATGTAGTATTCTCTATATAAACAACTCGTTGTAAGATAAATGGTATCTAACGGCCACTCATGTAGTATTCTCTATATAAACAACTCGTTGTAAGATAAATGGTATCTAACGGCCACTCATGTAGTATTATCTATATAAACAACTCGTTGTAAGATAAATGGTATTTAACGGCCACTCATGTAGTATTATCTATATAAACAACTCGTTGTAAGATAAATGGTATCTAACGGCCACTCATGTAGTATTCTCTATATAAACAACTCGTTGTAAGATAAATGGTATAACGGCCGCTCATGGTATCTAACGGCCACTCATGTAGTATTCTCTATATAAACAACTCGTTGTAAGATAAATGGTATCTAACGGCCACCCATGTAGTATTCTCTATATAAACAACTCGTTGTAAGATAAATGGTATCTAACGGCCGCTCATGTAGTATTCTCATAACGGCCACTCATGTAGTATTCTCTATATAAACAACTCGTTGTAAGATAAATGGTATCTAACGGCCACTCAGGTAGTATTCTCTATATAAACAACTCGTTGTAAGATAAATGGTATCTAACGGCCGCTCATGTAGTATTCTCATAACGGCCACTCATGTAGTATTCTCTATATAAACAACTCGTTGTAAGATAAATGGTATCTAACGGCCACTCATGTAGTATTATCTATATAAACAACTCGTTGTAAGATAAATGGTATCTGACGGCCACTCATGTAGTATTCTCTATATAAACAACTCGTTGTAAAATAAATGGTAAATAACAGCCACTCATGTATTATTATCTATATAAACAACTCGTTGTAAGATAAATGGTATCTAACGGGCACTCGTGTAGTATTCTCTATATAAACAACTCATTGTAAGATAACTGGTATCTAACGGCCACTCGTGTATTATTCTCTATATAAACAACTCGTTGTAAGATAAATGGTATTTAACAGCCACTCATGTAGTATTATCTATATAAACAACTCGTGTAAGATAAATGGTATCTAACGGCCACTCATGTAGTATTCTCTATATAAACAACTCGTTGTAAGATAAATGGTATCTAACAGCCACTCATGTATTATTTGTTATATCTAACTTGAAAAAGCCTTTTTAAAGAAACTGTTTTCTCTCTTTTTTTTCTCTTTTTTTTTTGTACCTCGCTCTACTTTACACATATTTGTATTGAAAAAAACCCGACCCTCTAATCTAAGCAATCACATCTAATAATCGTCTTCATTTGTCAGAAAAGACGCCTGTCAAAAAAAGTGATGAAACAAGACCAGCGACGTACCAGCGATGGCTGTGTCGCTAATTTAGACAGATTTACTAGTATGTAACATTCACGGCTTCGAGACAAGACCAGCGACGTACCAGCGATGGTTGTGTCGCTAATTTAGACATATTTACTAGTATGTAACATTCACGGCTTCGAGACAAGACC
Organism: Gigantopelta aegis; assembly: GCF_016097555.1. Taxonomy (NCBI): domain Eukaryota; kingdom Metazoa; phylum Mollusca; class Gastropoda; order Neomphalida; family Peltospiridae; genus Gigantopelta; species Gigantopelta aegis. The sequence goes on along the minus strand of NC_054713.1, from coordinate 1,070,529 downwards.
AGCGACGTACCAGCGATGATTGTGTCGCTAATTTAGACAGATTTACTAGTATATAACATTCACGGCTTTGAGACAAGACCAGCGACGTACCAGCGATGGCTGTGTCGCTAATTTAGACAGATTTACTAGTGTGTAACATTCACAACTTTGAGACAAGACCAGCGACGTTCAAGAGATGGCTGTGTCGCTAATTTAGACAGATTTACTAGTATGTAACATTCACGGCTTCGAGACAAGACCAGCGACGTACAAGCGATGGCTGTGTCGCTAATTTAGACAGATTTACTAGTGTGTAACATTCGCGGCTTCGAGACAAAACCAGCGACGTACAAGCGATCGCTGTGTCGCTAATTTAGACAGATTTACTAGTGTGTAACATTCACGGCTTCGATACAAGACCAGCGACGTACAAGCGATGGTTGTGTCGCTAATTTAGACAGATTTACTAGTATATAACATTCACGGCTTCGAGACAAGACCAGCGACGTACAAGCGATGGTTGTGTCGCTAATTTAGACAGATTTACTAGTATGTAACATTCACGGCTTTGAGACAAGACCAGCGACGTACAAGCGATGGCTGTGTCGCTAATTTCGACAAATTGACTAGTAATGTTCACAGCTTTGAGACAAGACCAGCGACGTACTACCGATGGCTGTGTCGCTAATTTAGACATAGTTACTTGTAACATTCACGGATTCGAGGCAAGACCAGCGACGTACCAACGATGGCTGTGTCGCTAATTTAGACAGATTTACTAGTATGTAACATTCACGGCTTTGAGACAAGACCAGCGACGTACCCAGCGAGGGCTGTGTCGTTAATTTAGACAGATTTACTAGTATGTAACATTCACGGCTTTGAGACAAGACCAGCGACGTACAACCGATGGCTGTGTCGCTAATTTAGACAAACTAACTAGTAATGTTCACAGCTTTGAGACAAGACCAGCGACGTACTACCGATGGCTGTGTCGCTAATTTAGACATATTTACTAGTAACATTCACGGCTTCGAGACAAGACCAGCGACGTACCAGTGATGGCTGTGTCGCTAATTTAGACAGATTTACTAGTAATGTTAACAGCTTTGAGACAAGACCAGCGACGTACCAGTGATGGCTGTGTCGCTAATTTAGACAGATTTACTAGTAATGTTAACAGCTTTGAGATAAGACCAGCAACGTACCAGCGATGGCTGTGTCGCTAATTTAGACAGATTTACTAGAATGTAACATTCACGGCTTTGAGACAAGGCCAGCGACGTACAAGCGATGGTTGTGTCGCTAATTTAGACAGATTTACTAGAATGTAACATTCACGGCTTTGAGACAAGGCCAGCGACGTACAAGCGATGGTTGTGTCGCTAATTTCGACAGATTTACTATATTGTAACATTCACGGGTTTCATATCTACTTTTAGTAGAACTTTAAAACATATTTTCAATAACACTTTAAGTTGTAGGGCAGGTTTTGTTGTTGTAGCGGTTTTTGTTGGGGTTTTGTGGGGTTTGTGGCGTTTTTTTGACGTGGGGTGATTTTTTTTTAATTGTTGTATGCATTGTTTAAATCATCGGGGTTTTTTCCACGTCATATATGTGTATTATATACATGTATGTGTGTGGGGGGGGGGGGGGGGGGAAGCAAGTTCTAGCATTTAATCCAAATAAAAGGCGTTGGGGTTTTTTCTCCGTTTTTCTTCTTTTTTTTCTTTTGTTTTTCCCCCGTACATCGACGTATCAGCTTTAAAATAGTTTAAACCATCTGACATTACTATATTGTTTTGGTCTTTTGTTTTTTGTTTTGTTTCGGATCTAGTTGGGGGGGGGGGGGGGGGGTGATGAATTGTTTTAAGGGTGGGTTTTTTTCTTTGGTTGTTTATCATTGTTGTTGTTGTTTTAACTTTTTTGTTTTCTTTTTGTGTTTATTTGGGGGGTTTTCTATATATTTTTTCCCGTTTAATACTTACCTTCTACAAACGACGTAAACTTCGTCCTTCGTCTAGTAGAAACAGGTTCCAAATACAGTGTCGTCGACTTATGCTTCTTTCCCTGAACGCCACAGACCACAATCGCCAACACCACGACAGCGACAACTGCAACTACCACGGCGGCCCTGCCTGTCATTGCCGACGTTTAAAGACTTAATCCAATGTTAAACACAAAATTGTATTTCACTATTCACTTTTCTGTACTGTTAGTATCAGCCTAGAGCTATTGTCGAACGTCGATCAGATACCCATCTCGACGTTTCCTTTTGATTAGTGCGGAACTAGCCCGGGTCTTTTCATTGGCCGTCACTAGCGGTAGTTAGTTTGTGTGTGTTTGATTGTGGGGGGGGGGGGGGGGGGGGTTCTGTCTAGGGGATGGGTGGTACATGTGAGTTCGTGACTTCTCTCCACTCATTTCCTCCACATCACAGCGGGGTGCAAAATACCCGGATAAGTAAATAGTCCGGGTGGTTCTCCAGTATTGTTGTAACGAAGATATTGACAGCTACGCCCTACCCAAATTGACTATAATATTGGCGAATTTGCTTTCTTCGTCTACGTATGTTAAATGGTTAATGTTAAGGGATGGGTCAACAATTTAAGTTGAATGTTCCTTTCTCTGTCGGTGTCACACTACATCTGTGTCGTTTAGTCAACCATGAACGGACGGAAATTTCATTTCATTTCTTCTTATTTTCATGCTTATATCCAATTAAGGTTCAAGCACGCTGTCCTGGACACACACCCGAGCTATCTGGGCTGTTGGTTAATTGTTAGTTGGTTAGTGGTTAGTGAGAGAGAAGAGGCTGTAGTGGCCTTACACCTACTCATTGAGCCTTTAAGAACTCGCTCTGGGTTGGAGCTGGTACCGGGCTGCGAGCCCTGTACCTACTAGCCTGTAGTTCGATGGCTTAACCACTGCGTCACCGAGCCGGAAACGGACGGAAATACAACTGGTGTAAGATATCGTGGCCGTTCTGTCTAGGAACTACAACTGGTGTAAGATATCGTGACCGTTCTGTCTAGGAACTACAACTGGTGTAAGATATCGTGACGGTTCTGTCTAGGAACTACAACTGGTGTAAGATATCGTGACGGTTCTGTCTAGGAACTACAACTGGTGTAAGATATCGTGGCCGTTCTGTCTAGGAACTACAACTGGTGTAAGATATCGTGACCGTTCTGTCTAGGAACTACAACTGGTGTAAGATATCGTGACCGTTCTGTCTAGGAACTACAACTGGTGTAAGATATCGTGACGGTTCTGTCTAGGAACTACAAACTGGTGTAAGATATCGTGGCCGTTCTGTCTAGGAACTACCAACTGGTGTAAGATATCGTGACCGTTCTGTCTAGGAACTACAACTGGTGTAAGATATCGTGACCGTTCTGTCTAGGAACTACAACTGGTGTAAGATATCGTGACCGTTCTGTCTAGGAACTACAACTGGTGTAAGATATCGTGACCGTTCTGTCTAGGAACTACAACTGGTGTAAGATATCGTGGCCGTTCTGTCTAGGAACTACAACTGGTGTAAGATATCGTGACGGTTCTGTCTAGGAACTACAACTGGTGTAAGATATCGTGACGGTTCTGTCTAGGAACTACAACTGGTGTAAGATATCGTGACGGTTCTGTCTAGGAACTACAACTGGTGTAAGATATCGTGGCCGTTCTGTCTAGGAACTACAACTGGTGTAAGATATCGTGACGGTTCTGTCTAGGAACTACAACTGGTGTAAGATATCGTGGCCGTTCTGTCTAGGAACTACAACTGGTGTAAGATATCGTGACCGTTCTGTCTAGGAACTACAACTGGTGTAAGATATCGTGACGGTTCTGTCTAGGAACTACAACTGGTGTAAGATATCGTGACGGTTCTGTCTAGGAACTACAACTGGTGTAAGATATCGTGACCGTTCTGTCTAGGAACTACAACTGGTGTAAGATATCGTGACGGTTCTGTCTAGGAACTACAACTGGTGTAAGATATCGTGACAGTTCTGTCTAGGAACTACAACTGGTGTAAGATATCGTGACGGTTCTGTCTAGGAACTACAACTGGTGTAAGATATCGTGACGGTTCTGTCTAGGAACTACAACTGGTGTAAGATATCGTGACGGTTCTGTCTAGGAACTACAACTGGTGTAAGATATCGTGGCCGTTCTGTCTAGGAACTACAACTGGTGTAAGATATCGTGGCCGTTCTGTCTAGGAACTACAACTGGTGTAAGATATCGTGACGGTTCTGTCTAGGAACTACAACTGGTGTAAGATATCGTGACGGTTCTGTCTAGGAACTACAACTGGTGTAAGATATCGTGACGGTTCTGTCTAGGAACTACAACTGGTGTAAGATATCGTGGCCGTTCTGTCTAGGAACTACAACTGGTGTAAGATATCGTGACGGTTCTGTCTAGGAACTACAACTGGTGTAAGATATCGTGGCCGTTCTGTCTAGGAACTACAACTGGTGTAAGATATCGTGACGGTTCTGTCTAGGAACTACAACTGGTGTAAGATATCGTGACGGTTCTGTCTAGGAACTACAACTGGTGTAAGATATCGTGACGGTTCTGTCTAGGAACTACAACTGGTGTAAGATATCGTGGCCGTTCTGTCTAGGAACTACAACTGGTGTAAGATATCGTGACGGTTCTGTCTAGGAACTACAACTGGTGTAAGATATCGTGGCCGTTCTGTCTAGGAACTACAACTGGTGTAAGATATCGTGACGGTTCTGTCTAGGAACTACAACTGGTGTAAGATATCGTGACCGTTCTGTCTAGGAACTACAACTGGTGTAAGATATCGTGACCGTTCTGTCTAGGAACTACAACTGGTGTAAGATATCGTGGCCGTTCTGTCTAGGAACTACAAACTGGTGTAAGATATCGTGACGGTTCTGTCTAGGAAATACAACTGGTGTAAGATATCGTGACGGTTCTGTCTAGGAACTACAACTGGTGTAAGATATCGTGGCCGTTCTGTCTAGGAACTACAAACTGGTGTAAGATATCGTGACGGTTCTGTCTAGGAACTACAACTGGTGTAAGATATCGTGACGGTTCTGTCTAGGAACTACAACTGGTGTAAGATATCGTGACGGTTCTGTCTAGGAACTACAACTGGTGTAAGATATCGTGACGGTTCTGTCTAGGAACTACAACTGGTGTAAGATATCGTGACCGTTCTGTCTAATTTAGTTTAACGACTCCTTCGTCTATAGGGGCGGGACGTAGCCCACTGGTAAAGCGTTCGCCTGATGCGCGGTCGGTCTAGGATCGATCCCAGTCGGTGGATCCATTGGGCTGTTTAACGTTCCAGCCAGTGATCCGCAACTGCTGTAACAAAGGCTGTGATATGTACTATCCTGTCAATGGGATGGTGCATATAAAAGATCCCTTGCAGCTAATCAAAAAAGAGTAGCCCATGAAGTGGCGACAGCGGGTTTCCTTTCTCAATATCTGTGTGGTCCTTACCCATATGTCTGACGCCATATAACCGTAAATAAAATGCGTCGTTAAATAAAATATTTCTTTCCTTCCTTCCTTCGCCTATAAGTTTTTAAAATTAAAGTTAGTTTGTTTTCTTTTACGACATCACTAGAGCACATTGGTTAATTAATCATCGGCTAATGGATATCAATCATTTGGTAATTTGGACACGTAGTCATTAGAGGAAACCCGCTACATTTGTCCTAATGGATCTTTTATTTGGCAAATAATCATCTGGCGGTTATTCGGTTTTAACTTGAAATTTCCAACAGACAGAAAAGCGCATACCACGGCCTTTGACGATTTTAAGTTGTAATTTTCAGAATGAACGAGTGAAAGAACGAACGAATGAACGAATTAATTATGTGTCTAATGCTACTCCAGCGCCAAAATTTCTCTTGGTGGACTCCGCAAGGCTCAGTGGGTAGGTGTAAACCACTTGCACCGACCAGTGATCCATAACTGGTTCAACAAATGTCATGGTTTGTGCTATCCTGCCTGTCGGAAGCGCAAATAAAAGATCCCTTGCTGCCTGTCGTAAACGAGTAGCCTATGTGGCGACAGCGGGTTTCCTCTAAAAAAAAACAGTGTCAGAATGACCATATGTTTGACGTCCAATAGCCGATGACAAGATAAAAAAAATCAATGTGCTCTAGTGGCGTCGTTAAATAAAACAAACTTTACTTTACTCTTGGTGGACATATCTTAACGATAGCCGAAAACTGAGCAGAGTTCCTTTAATTATTGCCAAGGTTTCCGCAGCAATATGGGGAGGAAATTTTTCATTTAACGACGCACTCAACACATTTTATTTACGGTTTTATGGCGTCGAACATATGGTTAAGGTCTACACAGATATTGAGAGAGGAAACCCGCTGTCGCCACTTCATGGGCTACTCTTTTCGGTTAGCAGCAAGGGACTTTTATATGCACCATCCCACAGACAGGATAGTACATACCACGACATTGTTACATCAGTTGTGGAGCACTGGCTGAAACGAGAAAGAGCCCAATGGGTCCACCGATGCCGCAGCAATATAGATGCCGAGTCAGATAATTTCAGAACATTACTGCATCTCATGTAAAAACTGTAGTACAAGCCACAGAGTTCCCATCCCGTGATCCATCTGTATAAACGGGAATAACTGTAGCACAAGCCACAGAGTTCCCATCCCGTGATCCATCTGTATAGACGGGAATAACTGTAGCACAAGCCACAGAGTTCCCATCCCGTGATCCACCTGTATAGACGGGAATAACTGTAGCACAAGCCACAGAGTTCCCATCCCGTGATCCACCTGTATAGACGGGAATAACTGTAGCACAAGCCACAGAGTTCCCATCCCGTGATCCACCTGTATAGACGGGAATAACTGTAGCACAAGCCACAGAGTTCCCATCCCGTGATCCACCTGTATAGACGGGAATACCTGTAGCACAAGCCACAGAGTTCCCATCCCGTGATCCACCTGTATAGACGGGAATAACTGTAGCACAAGCCACAGAGTTCCCATCCCGTGATCCACCTGTATAAACGGGAATAACTGTAGCACAAGCCACAGAGTACCCATCCCGTGATCCATCTGTATAAACGGGAATAACTGTAGCACAAGCCACAGAGTTCCCATCCCGTGATCCATCAGTATAAACTGGAATTACTGTAGCACAAGCCACAGAGTTCCCATCCCGTGATCCATCTGTATAAACGGGAATAACTGCAGCACAAGCCACAGAGTTCCCATCCCGTGATCCATCAGTATAAACGGGAATGTAATCCAGGCACGGCGGAGAAGGGGGGTTGGGGCGGGGGGAGGCTCTAGCCCCTGCAATAATTCTGAATCAAAAGGAAGAGATGAATTTTATTTGTGGAATGCAGAAAATTGAATTTCAGGACATCTAGTTTTCAATATTTTACAGGGAGCACACACCCAAACCCCCTAGAAACTTTGCGATCTTTTTCTCTCTTTTGTTAAATAAATATTTGAAACTGATAAGAACTGCTTAATGCGAAGACCAAATGTGATAATTAGGAGATAACCATATGGAGTTTTTAGATTTGCGGATGTTATTGTCTATTTGATCTCGCATTGTTATTGTCTAAAAATCTCGCAAATGTCATTTTTGATTACACTGGATATGCTAGAAAATATATGAAAAATAGGTTATTACCAGAGTGTTTTTCGGTATCGTCAATATTATATATTAGAAATACAAATTGTATTATGCGAGCATAATACATTATTACTGACAATACCGAAACACACGAGGGTAATAATATCTTTATCGTATAATATCAAGCTTAATACAACGTGTGTTTGTAAACTGTACACGCAACTTCAATTCCAGTCCGCCATTACTAGATCTTCAAATCATGTAAGAATATGTGGCGCGCTGTCTTTTTGAATGGAAATGACGTCATTTTGGATGTTTTTACATCAAAATAAACTAGTGCATAACGGGGTTGTTGTTTTGTTTTTTGGGGGGTTTTTTTTTTTGGGGGGGGGGTTTCAACGTTGGACAGCTCTCAGTGTAAAATTGCTATTGAAATATTTTTATTTGATATATGTGAATGCATACATCAGTTATGGAGTGTCACCCTAGTACGTTTGCTTAAATGGTAATAAACCTAGTGCCGTGACCTCGATTAATTTGCATCTGATTTGCAAAGTTATCAAATTCTTAAAGTATGTGATCTGAAAAATATTACATACTTTGATTGCACTGAAAATGTAATATATGATATGATATATAGAGCATTCGTCACGAGTGGTTTTTAATATATAAAATATCAACCGAGTCTATGTTAATCGATATTTGTCGAGGCTCTGCAGAGACAAACATTGATTAATTAGACTGTTGATATTTTATATATTAAAAAACACGAGTAGCTAATTCTATTTATCCTATAATACTTCTAAAATAACATTTTAATTAAATTTTCAGTAAATCACAGTACTAAAGTCGCCGCCATCGGTAATATGACGTCATCACGATTAGTACAAATTAGTTTGACGTCACGCATTTTAACTAAATCTTTGAAAATGTTACGCTCAGATACACAGGTCTTGTTGGCCTGTAAGCAAATGACCCATCCACAGGAACATATTACCTAGAGACCTTGCAAATTTGCATACTATTATTAACTGGGTTAATACACTAAAATTATCACATGAGTTTATAATATGGATATCATGGTAATATCTTACATTCGCCAGAGGCTCGCATAATACAATTTGTATTCCTAATACATCAAAAATTAGAACTCTTTTATGAGGAGTCTAAAACGTACGACAAAACCGAGTATTGATGAGGCTATATATACGATAGCCGTGTAAAGTACCTTTGAATTTTATATACAGTGCATGATCGTCGTGTATAGAGACTTTAAAATAAAATAAAATATATTATTTCTTCACACACACACACACACACAAACTTTTTTCTTTTTAACAAAGTAAAAAAAAAAAAATAATAATAATAAATATTTGCTTAAGCAGGGGATTCAGCAAGCAATTTTTTTGTTTTGTTTTTTGTTTTGTTTCGGGGGGGCAGGAGGGGGAGCGAGTGTTATTTCGTTGTTTAATTTGTTATTTTTGTTTGTTTGTTTGTTTTTGTTTTTTGTTTTCTTACGGAGCTCCGTACACAGTACCACTGCAGACGCGTGTGCAGGGATTTTAGCATGGGGAGGAGGTCTACACGGAGGCGAGCGAAGTTTACCGTGAGGGGTCGAGACATGTCCCCCGAAAAATATATCACAAAATTATTATTATTATAGTACTGCACGGGGCAATATAATGCTATTCATATACGGTAGCAGGTTAAAATGAATATGGCGCCATACCCCAATTTTTTTTTTTTTAAGTTAACCTTTTGGCAAAATTAATGACTTTTTATTATTGCTGTATAATTTTCATATGATAACCCTAACCCTACACCTGACCCATTTTATTTCTGGGGGAGGCTCCCCATACCCCCTATCGACTGCTGTTGCATTCAGCAAACACATTGTAAATATTTATTATCTCGCCTTAATGTAAAATTCTTTAATCCCATTGGTTGTTTGCCGTTGGACAAATCCCTTATCCCCCTGTGGGCGGAGCCAAATTCTCTTATACCCCGTCTGTAATTTCCAACAGTTTCCAGCCGCCCCAGTTAATGCTAAAGCAATAATTAGATTATAAATAACATTGATAATCAACCAAGTATACATAATTAATTTTATTTTTACTATAAAATACACTATTTCAATACTTTTAAAAGCTGCAATGTTGAACTCGGCCACCTAATTACGGTCGTGTTGTTATTGTATTAATGCGCGATTAGCAACAGTTGTTGTTGTTTTTGTTTTTTTTAATATTTTTATTTTTTTACTACATACATTTCTAATTAAAAAAAAGTGTTTTTTATTTTTTTTTATTAATATCTGTTTCAGACAATTTCGTATTACAAACATTTGAAGTTAAAAACTCGTTTATCGACGGAACTATTTTTCGTCACTGGCAAGTGGTTTCGTTCGCGTCCGCGTGGTACGGCTCCGTTAATAAATTGTTAACAATTATTTTCTGGCGTTATTTTGATTATTTGGCTATATGGTTTAACATGTCGGCAAGATAAATTCGTTGTAGAAGCATCTCTCGGGGTATATGGCTTTTTATGTACCCTCTGTGTGCTCTTTTACCCCCTCGCCTTCGGCTCGGGGTAAAAGAACACACAGAGGGTACATAAAAAGCCATATACCCCTCGTGATGCTTCTACAACTTATAATGTCATAGCGCCATACCGAAAATAATAATAATAATACTCTGGTCATTAATTAGGTCAACTGTCAACCATCCGTGACAGAGCGCCTTTAATCTTCTGTTGTCACGAGCATGGGACATACATTTGATAATAACTGGTACCGAGTTTGTTATTCTATTTACCTATTACCTCAGCTATTTTTTTCTTTAAAAGCCTCTATTTTTGACGCACATGCACGAAGGCCAGCCTGTATAGAAACGACGTAAACCGCTTTACGCACTGTTCTGAGAATTGCTGTAGCTTTGTAATTTAATCACGTTCAAAGATAATTTTCAAAAACAATAGGTCTTCTTATTCTGCTACAAAAATCTATAATAAAATGCATTAAAATGACATTTTGTTATAAATGTAACACAAAAAACAGAGCCGTAAATGCAAACTCTTTAAACTACATGACGTCATTTTGTGTTTGCCAAATCGCGATGACGTCATATTTAGTACCGACAAGGTCATTGGTTTGTAAGCGTTAAATTGTCCAATAGTATTGTTCGTTAGACCAATGCAGAATATTTCTCACTGAGAAAACAATGGAAAATATTTTCCCAGTTATGAGTGACGGCTGGGGTAATAATGAAGGATAACATTCAGTTTTTAAGTGACGTCGTCCAATCAGAATTGAGGAAAGCGTATAAAAGCGGAAAGTTTGTAATTAGATATATATCCTCGAAGGATCGTGAAGCGTCCTATTAACGGGAAAATGTCTAAAACCACACGCATTGTAATTGCACGATCAATTTGATTATTTGATCTATTCCTTATTCAATTAACTACAAATATCAATTAATAAAATGTTTATAACCTTATACGTGTATTCCGTCGATAGATAAAACACATGCCACAGTTGAATGTGTACATTCCAAGGCCTGGATCGGAAAGCGTTCTATAGGTAAGATGGGCTTCCATAATTCGTTTTTATTGAAAGAATACATACGTCACGTGACCTGATCCAAAGATGAAAGCAGACGTGACAGCGACAGGGTTCTTTCGCTGTTGACAAGTGCTGATTATTTAGATGCAGGTAGGTATTAATATAGCATATGATTTTAATCGATGCTACTATTTAAAATAACGATCATGTATAATACATTTTGTGTAAAAATAACTTTTTACCTGTTTTTTCATCATTTTTTTTTTCTTTATCGGTAGCAAGTACTTCCTGGTACAGAATTATTGTGTTGTCAAAGTTAACGCGCGCGCAGATTCGTAATAAACAAGCGGTACGTAAAATAGGACGCTTCTTCACTTAGGACGCCTTTCGATCTTTAGCGATGTATCTCGTTGGCTCGACCTCGGAAGAGTCGTACACACCGCAACGCTCGAACCAAAAACGAAGTACCGAGTTGTTTGTTCGCTAAACCCTTATATCAACTGTTGATGGGTCGAACACGTCCAGGGTCGACTATAAGTCTTCGCTCGAACTAAATTATCGGTCTCATCTGTGTTAATGGCTGTATAGGACCAACAATTGCTACGCTTGCGCAGTTGGTCATTACAACCTTGGGATTAATTATTTAGGCGGAACGAACTGTAGATGAATCGGGGAATCGCAACAATAGCCATGCAATCGCCACAATAGCCATGCAATCATTTTGATTAAATGACACCACTTTTGTTTTATTTAACCACACCACTAGATTAAATTGATTTATTAATCATCGGCTATTGGCTGTCAAACATTTGGTAATTCTAACATAGTCTTAAAGAGGAAACCCGCTACATTTTGTTTGTTTCTATTAGTAGCATGGGATCTGTTATATAGACCAAGCCACAGACAGGATATCACATACCACGACCTTGGACATACCAGCTGTGGTGCACTGGCTGGAAAAAGAAATAGCCCAATGGGGATCCCGACGGGGATCGATCTCAGACCGACCGCACATCAGCCGAGCGCTTTACCACTGAATTACGTCTCGCCCAACTCTGCAAAACAAGATCTACAAAACAAAGTATTCGATACTTGGTAGATGTATCGTGGTCAGCTACTTTAGGGCAAGACTTAGGCTAGATGATCCATGCCACATTAAGTACCAGTATTTTTAATAGTTCCCACATTATAGCTTTAGCTTCGACGAATACAATATTGATTGACAAGTGCCACATTACAACCACGAATGTCGACAACAGCGCTTTTTCCGTTAATGTTCATGTAACAGGACATAAATACTGACAAGAGTCCTAATTAAATGTTAGTGCTGGAGGGCCGGAATGTCATTAATCCACTGAAATGATGCGCTGAACTCTTGGACGAGCTCTGTGTAGCAGACCTTTGCCTCTGAACTGAACTCAACTTTATTTACACTCAGGCCGTAGTCTACGGCATATGAGGATATATATATACATACAGTAGTCAATATAATTGTAACAAGATGGTGGGTGTACATAAATGCACATAAATATAATAAATACATATTAATAAATAAAAAAAATACACAGAATATCAGTCAGAGGATTTGAAAGTATTCATAATTAAATTACAAAATATAGAAAGTTTTCTAAGGACACCAGCTTTCTTAGAGTGGAATAATTTATAAAATTTATATATATTTGGTTTAGACTGACAGAAAGATGGTAAGTAACGCTTTCTTTTATTCTTGAAAAACAAACATGTAAATATATAATGAAACTCATCTCCGATATCGTAATTCTTACACAATGGACATATTCTATTTTGTAGTGGTACATTTTTCCATCTGTCCGTTTCAATTGGAAACAAATTTGTTTCGCATTTTCCATAGTTTGACACCCAATAGCCGATGCATTTTCCATAGTTTGACACCCAATAGCCGATGTATTTTCCACAGTTTGACACCCAATACCCGATGTATTTACCATAGTTTGACACCCAATAGCCGATGTATTTACCATAGTTTGACACCCAACAGCCGATGTACTTTTCATACTTTGACACCCAACAGCCGATGTATTTACCATAGTTTGACACCCAATAGCCGATGTATTTTCCATAGTTTGACACCCAATAGCCGATGTACTTTTCGTGCTGGGGTGTCGTTAAACGTTTATTCATTCATTCATTCATTCGTTTCAATTGGAAGATTATGGTTTGATAATCTGAAGCGTAATAATGGACACCAATATTTTCTCTCTATAATTGTGATGTATATCTCAAATTCAAAAGTATTTTAAAATGATTTATAATTTGAAGCTTTGGATGAGTTATCAATATAAGTATACCATGATTGTAAGTATTGATCCGTAAGCTTTGTATTAATATACGTTTTCAACATGCAATAGCATTGCATTGTGATAACCATATATATGTACAACCAATATCATCTAAAACAGATTTAACATACATAATCCATTTGTGATTATAAAAGTTATTATTAACATCATTCAGTAATAATGTGTACACCAATAATGACAACTTGGACTGTTTTCCAGTAATTAGTCGATACCAGAAAATGATCATTCTTATTTTTACGGTAATATATACCGGGTAACGTCCAAGTTCTCCATATAATATATACAATGGTGTAGATTTTCTTACAGGTAATAACAATTTTATAAACTGGTTACATAATTTTTCAGTAAATTACAAATTTTCAAAACCCCATATTTCGCTGCCATATAATAGGACTGGTAAAACCATGCAGTCAAATAATTTTAGTTGGCACTGGATAGAAATATTGTGACATCTGCCTTGTCGTAGAATAAAAAAAACATAGCCTTTTGTGCTTGTGTATATAACATGTTTCTTGCCTTAGTAAATCTATTCGATTTGTGAAATATAATACTAAGATATTTATAACTTTCTACGTTATCAAGCTTTGATTTTCCAAGGTAAAACACCTTTTTGTAATCGTTCTTGTTCCCACTAAAGATTAAGACCTTTGTCTTGTTACAATTTACTGTTAGTTTCCATTTCGTGCAATACGAATCAAATATATTCAGAGAGTTTGGCATATCTTTGTAATTATCTGCAAGGAGTACAGTGTCATCAGCATAGAGTAAAACAAAAAGAACAATTGACGTATAGATTAAAGAATCACTGAATAATTCGTCTATGCCTATACCATGGCAGTCATTCATTTTAAATGTATCTTCAATATCATTAAGAAACAAAGAAAATAACAAAGGAGATAAATATTTACCTTGTCTTACACCAACGCAGCAGGGAAAATAATCTGTCATAGAATTATGTGTGCTGATACAAGATTTGATATTCTGATACATATTATAAATTACTTGAAAACATTTACCATTTATACAATTTTTAAGTAATTTATCCCAAAGTCCAATTCTCCAAACTGAATCAAAAGCTTTGTTAAAATCTATAAAAGTACAAAAAATTTTGTTTTCTTCCGTGCTTTCATCAGTTCTATTAGTCCATATAGTGTGAAGACATGATCATTTGTTGAACAATCTTTCCTGAATCCTGCTTGAACTTCAGATAATATATCATTCGTTTCTAGATACACTTTTAGTCTATTATTTAACATGGCAGTAAACAGTTTTCCAAGACAACTGAGTAGTGTAATAGGTCTATAATTTTCAGGATTATCTTTATCTCCACTTTTATAAATTGGCTTGATTAAACCAACTAACCATGAGTCGGGGAAGATACCGTTTTCAAATATTAAATTTAAAAGTTTTACATGTACAGGAATCATACAGTCAATAGTTTGCTTAATATATTCATCAATTATGTTGTCGAGACCCGAATCTTTGTTATTCTTAAGTTTTTTAACAACTGTAAGTATTTCTTCTTGTAATATAGGGCTATCTAAGATACAGTTACTTTCTAAATCTTTAATAAAGTCTGGTTCGAGAGTTGTGTCAACATTGCTGTTTACTTCTTTAAAGTATTGGTAAAATGTTTCTGATGGTGGCAAATTACAGTCACTTTGTTTTTCTTTTAAAAGTTTCCAGAAAGCTCGCGTGTCGTGATGATTGAGATCTGTGAGTTTCTGTTCTGTTTTCCAGTTATGTCTTCTTAAATGTTTTAATATTACATTCTTGTATCGTTTACTGGCATTTAGAAGTCGTTGTTTGTTATCCATTGTATTCGAGTTCTTGTAAGCTGTTCTGGACTCCATGAATTTTCTT
Source organism: Gigantopelta aegis (assembly GCF_016097555.1). Lineage (NCBI taxonomy): Eukaryota > Metazoa > Mollusca > Gastropoda > Neomphalida > Peltospiridae > Gigantopelta > Gigantopelta aegis. The sequence continues at coordinate 1,055,172 of NC_054713.1, read as the reverse complement.
CCAAGTAATATACATTGATTGCCGAACCATGCCTTGTTACTCCCGCGCTTGGGTCTAATACTACTTCGTTTGTAGCCAAAGGTATTCACTGCCGTATCCTTGAGAAAATTACTGATAGTGTCCACTGTGACGTTAAGCTGTTCTTTTGAAAAGTGTTTACTTAGCTGATCTAGGTCCGAGATGATAGTTCTGATAGTTTCTCTGTTTATGTTTTCACTGTAGTTTTCAGCTAAACGATTATTCCATTTTCGTGACTTTAGTTCAGTTTCTTCAAGATCGTCTTCTTGTTGGCCAGTTATTGAAACATCCAATGAAATAATTAGTGGGCTGTGAATGTCCGAATATAACGATTCAAAATCAAGAACTTTATAAAGTTTATAATTTTCTCTAATACACTTAACTAGGCTATAGCATAATCAACAACACTGGTTCTCTTAAAAGTAGTTTTACCAGTATATTTATCATCACCAATTCGTCCATTAACAATGTACATATTATTATTTTTGCTAACTTCAATAAGTTTATATCCATGACTATTTGGTCTACAATTATACTGATTTTTTCTTTCTAGGGAAATTCCTATGTTTAACAAGTTGTTGGGTTCATTCAGAAAATCAGATAATTCAGTTTAAAATTCTATTATGTTATTTGTTTCAGTGTCACAAACTACATAATCTGGGAGTGACTGCGTTCTGGCATTAAAATCGCCAATGAGAAGAATGTTGTTTTCATTAGATAAGTTGTTACGTTCACCATGTAAAACATTAAAAGTATCGTTATTAAAATAAGGAGATCCTTCAGGCGATATATATAAAGCACCTATAATGATATTAGATGAATTTCTAGATAATATGGTGTTTTCAAGATCAAACCATAATACATACTCAGATGTATTTTGATGAACATGTATGTAACGGGGTAAAAATATATAACACTGTATGTATATATGTTTTATTTTATTTGCTACTTATTTTATAATATTTTATTAATGGGTTATTTCGTTTGTTTTTAGGATATTCGTCGTAGAGAATACCCTATTAGACAACGCCCTAACCTTTCTTTCCGGTCAAATTGGAGTTTAGCCAATGATATTTTATTCTGGTGTCATGTGACATTGGTCACGGCTAGTCCGTGCCACATTCACATTGAACAGCAAGCCATCAACACACGACATAATTCTCAACTATTTCTTGATTATTTTTTCATCTTTTCTGCGACGGTTACACAGGATGAGGAATTGTCATTAATACTCGGCAACCAGTTCGGTCCATAGCCCACAGCCAAGGACCTTTATTTGACGGTTGCCAAATAAACCGAATCCTACCCAGCATTGTTGTCTTTCTGATTTGAGGGATTTAACCCAAATGCTACATGTACATGCGTAGTTAAATTATTTCTAACAGCTATGCATATACCACCGGATTTTACACATGATTTTAGTTTTCGGTTATTTGTATATACCGTGTAACCAGGTATATCTATATTATCAATATCATCGAGTTTGGTTTCAACTAAACATAAAATATCATAGTGGTTAATAAAGTTTAAAAATTCTGGTATATACAAACTAGTTTTTAAACCACAAACATTTAAATATACAATATTTACACAGTCACAAACGTTCACCATGTTTGTGTCACGACGTAGTTTTGATTCCTCACTCGATGCAGTTTGGTCATCGCCAGCGTCGATCCACCGGCTGTCCTAGGCACGCTGTTCCCTCGGGGAGGAGTAGTTGCGAGCTCGCTTGTTGGGATTGTTACGATTGACAGGTGGAGGGCTGCGAGTATTCGAAGTCCATCTCGTGGTTCACTGTCTGGGTACCATCGCCTGCCTTCGATGAAAAGTTTATCAGCCTTGTGATGTTTGTTAAGCGGCTGTCGGTAATGATCTTTCAAGTACAGCTAGTGTTACGGTAACTGTGAGATGGACCGTAATACCAAGCAAACAATTAGTGCACTAACGGGCCCCAGCATAAAGCATTACCTTTAACACGTCTACATTTCTGGAAAGTGGACAGTGCTGGGTTTTGGGGGGGTTTTGTTGTTGAAATATTCAAATTGCTTAGTAATAAATTCATGTAAATAAAGATTACGAATTTGCCATTTATTTATTTTATTTCAGTGCACTTACATGTATTACATAATTGGTATTTAATTCAACTTTCTAACTGATTTTACGGAAATATCCGATGTTGACCGAATGGTTCGGTCGAACTACCCGATGGGTCGAACACTTTCTCGAGCACCGTCGGAGTTCGAGCCAACGGGATTCAACAATAATGTTTCTAAAAGACACAGAAGTTAAAATGCATGTAAATGAATACACACACATTCAATCACATATACACATCAATATACACAACAATAATTATGTGAGCTGGGTGGATTGAGGAAATATTTTGCGGGACGGGGGGGGGGAGGGGGGGGGGGGGGGGCTAAGAGGAAAATAGCACATGGACCAACACGTGAAGAGGGCACCGCAATGGGGGATAAAAGGGGCACTTGAATTTGTATTTGTCTTTAATCCTACGTACGGGACATTTGCAAATTCAATACCGACCCCGGTCTGGCTGTTTGTCTTCTCTTGCACATGCCAGCACGGACGAGCCCATCCCCCACCCCCACCGCAACCCCCACCCCCACCCTGTCTTGTTCTGGACGGAAAAGCCTGCGAGAGCCGGCACTTGCGCCCATGACAGACGTGCGCTGCAACAGCTTGTTCTGAATGTGCCCGTTAAATCCTCTAGATTGCCTGACCTGGCCCTTGAATAGTTTTAGGGAGACTTGTCCTCTGCCTCCCCCCCCCCCCCCCCCCACCATCCCCCGGATCTAGTGAACACGCATGCGGTCTCTTGTCCCACATGTTGAACGACAGAAATATTCGATCTAAGGACGTCTGAGCAAAGTGCGCATCCAACTTAGTGAACAATGGATGGAAAGAACCATTTATTTAATTTCTTCTGTTTTTGTGTGTTTGTTTTGGGGTGGTTTTGGGGGGTTTTGGGGTTTTTTAAATTGTGAATCTCAACCATGGCACATATCTGTGAGATTCCATCGTACGATAAATGTCGGATGTTGATTTCCGATAAACCGGAAGCCGTAGAGTCAGTTCTCACTTCCGGCGAGAGTGATCATAGGCTTATCTATCTGCTAATAATCTCACATACCACAGGGGGTTGAGGGGTTTCTTGTGTGTGTGTGTGTGTGTGTGTGTGTGTGTGTGTGTTTCTTTGGGGGATTCTTTTTTGGCGCGGTGTTGTTGGGGTTTTTGTGGGGGTTGGGTGTGGGGGATTTGTTGTTGTTTTTTGGGGGGTTATCGAGATTGTTTTGTTATTTGTTTTTTGAGGGGGTATTGGGGTTGTTGGGGGGTATTGGGGTTTTTTTGGGGTGTGTGGGCTTTTTCTCTTTTTGTCGTGGGTTTTTCTTTTTCCGTTTTTTTTTGTTTTGTTTTTTGTTTTGATATTTGTTCTTTCTTTCTTTGTCATTTATGGGTTTTTTCTTGTTGGTGATATGGTTTTGTTTGTTTATTTTTTTATTCTTTCAGAGCCGATTGTTTAGCCGTCTCGAACACGTCACAGATCCCTTCCCCAGTTTTCGCCGAACACTCCAAGTACGTGACGGCTCCTATGAACTTGGACATCTGCAGACCGTCGTCATAGCTCACCGGCGACATGTGACACTTTGCCATCGCCTGTGTGATGACGTCATCATGACGTGCGTGCTTGTTGTTGCCCACGAGGATCAGCGGAACATCCGGGCACACCTTGTTCACTTCCGGTAGCCATTTCCGTGGAATGTTGTCCAGACTTCTGGGGTTGTCGATGGAGTAGCAGACGACGATGATGTTGGCGCCGTGGTAGAAGAGGCGGCGGAGAAGATGACAGGTTTCTAGGCCTGACGTCCCCCACACGGCGAATTCCATCTGAAAAAATAACTATATGCGGTACGAGTACGCCGAGTATCTGGAGTTGACTGCCATTGTTACAGTTGCAGACCCTATAGTAGTCCAGTGGTAAAGCGTTCGTTTGATGCGCGGTCGGTCTGGGGTCGATCCGCGTCTGTAGGCCCATTGGGCTATTTCTCGTTATTGCCATTGCACTACGACTGGTGTATTAAAGGTCGTGGCATGTGCTATCCTGTCTGTGGGATGGTACATATAACAGATTCAACCGGCATCGGTGGTGTCGTGGTTAAGCCATCGGATACAAGGCTGGTAGGTACTGAGTTCGCAGCCGGGTACCAGCTCCCACCCAGAGCGAGTTTTAACGACTCATTGGGTAGGTGTAAGACCATTACACCCTCTTCTCTCTCACTAACCACTAACAATTAACAACTAACTTCCTACGCCAATGTTAATACAAATCGGTGCGTTCGTGGTGACGCTATAAAACAAACTTTAATTTTTTAGATGAGTCATCACAGCTGTTGAAGTTAAAGTCGAAGACCTTAGGGACCGTAGCAAAAGTATTTTGAAGCCAAAAGAGACGAAATTTTTCGTCTAGGGGGAGGGGGTCAAAGAATCCATTAGGGTCATTTCGATGATGATGATAACTAGTTTAACGTGCCCATATACCACTAGGGTTTCGAACACGCCCATCCCGAGTCCGACCTCCGATCAGATCGGTGGCCTAACTCGAGATGAAAAGGGGGGGGGGGGGGGGGGGGGGGGGGTGAAAATGGGCAGAATTTTGAAAATAGCAATTAGTAAAGAAGTTAATAGATTAAATAAAAATAATAAAAAGGTTACAAGCCAAAAATAAAAAAGAATTGACTGCTCGGCCGAATATTTATATAATTTGGAGCATTTGGGTCATTTCGTCTTCTTTTTTTTTTGGAAAAAAAGGGCTTCACGCTCTAAAAATGAAAAAGGAGTTGAAAAGCGATGTGTCGGATCGTATGAAATCGTTATAAACCATTTATTTTTAAGACTTCTCTGGTTATTATATAGACTGAGCAAAGGCAAAGGAAGGAAATGTTTTATTTGACGACGCACTCAACACATGTTATTTACGGTTATATGGCGTCATACATATGGTTAAGGACCACACAGATATAGAGAGAGGAAACCCGCTGTCTTTTCGATTAGCAGCAAGGGATCTTTTATATGCACCATCCCACAGACAGGGTAGTACATACCACGGCATTTGATATACCAGTCGTGGTGCACTGGCTGGAACGAGAAATAGCCCAATGGGCCCACCGACAACACACACACACACACACACACACATACACACACACACACACACGCACACACACTGGGCTACGTCCCGCTCCCGAGCAAGGGCAAAGTACCATAACTATCAGCCATGAAATATGGTCACGTGTTTCCTTTCCTTCCTGGGTCCTTTGAATGGAGGGCACTGGCCGTGAGTACCTCCCCCCCCCCCCGCCCCACACACACACACTTGGCTATTAATGAACTGCTTTATCCCCCCTCCCACCCCTCCCCCCCTCCGGGCTCATTCCGGTTAAATACCGTATCTGTGGCAAGTGGATGAAGAAATTTGACTCCTGAATATATTTCATTTACTAGCCAGCAGCAAGTGAAAAACAAATTTCTGCATTGAGCCCTGTTTAATATCAAAACTGTAATTTTAAACGGACATTCATGAGTTTGCTGCATTGTAAGATGTTTCCGACTAATAAAATATATCTACTTTTAAACTTACATATTAAATATATTTTCTTGTTTAGAATATCAGTGTCTGTATATTCAATGTGTTTCAGGGTCGTCTTAATATTTGTAACAAGCCCAAACTGGATTTTGTCTTCAAATAATTTCGTACGTATTAAAAACTATATACACTTTCGAGAGATCGACGTTTACGAAAGATCGAAGTTTGAGTTATCGAAGGTGGACTGTATATATATTAGGAAATGAAATGAAATTTAACTTAGTACAAATATTAGAACGACCAGAAACACATTTATTATACAGCCGCTAATACTGTATGCAGAAAAATATATTTGATATGTAATTACAATCGTTAAAAAGTCTCTGTTAATCGATAACATTTTTAAAAAATTGTAGCAAACTCGGGAATGTCCCTTTAAGATCCTAATTTAATCTAAACTAATAGTTGGTTTTATCAAAACTTTCATTTTATTAAAGAGAATTTAAAAAACAGAACATTTTTTTTTTTAATTTATATCTAGATATTCTTTATTTTGTTTTTGTTGAAGATAAACGGGGCAAAGCTCTCCCGGTCACTTTCAACCAAAACAAACCGGTTCCATAGCACCTTGGGCACGTCCACCAATGTGATGCCAAAGTTGCTCTTATTTTAGTCTCTTGGAGGAGGGGTGGGGGTGGGGAGTGGGGGTGGGGGGAGGGGTCTGCAGAGAGACTAAATGATTTAGTCTCTTTTGGCTTCATATACCTTTGCTACGGTCCCTTAACAGCCCGACTACTCTGCCGTTCGAGATCTAGAATCGTGGACGGTTATGATCGCTCTCTCAGCCAGAATTAACTCTACAGCAAAAACACGGAATATGTGCTTACCACTGGGTAGGCAAAGATTTCTGCTCTAATACAACAATAAACCTAAGTTTGACGTTAAACACCATTACATTGATCATTTTGAATTCGCCGATATTTTACATATGAACCACTAATACACACACAACAGGTAGAAACCCAACTGGATCCCTTTTCAACAATGGTCATGTTAAACACTTAAGATGCCTTACCACTGGGCTACGTTCCGACCCGACACAAAGGCAAGGGGGTGGTGTCGAAACGTAGGGTGACGTCCCGACCCGAGACAAAGGCGGGGGGGGGGGGGGGGGGGTGTCGAAACGTAGGTGCAAAATGTGGAGAAAGCCGTATATAAGAAGCTTTTTAAGCAGTACAATTTTATATTAAATATATTTTCCTGTTTACAATTGAGTGACTGCGTATTCAGTGCGTTCCTGGGCCCCGTTCCACGAAGCGATCTTAGCCCTAAGATTACCTTAAGTGCATAGCTACCCTATGCACTTAAGTTGATCTTAGGGATAAGATCGCTTTGTGGAACGGGGCCCAGGTCGTATTAATAATGTTTGTAGTACCACAAACTTTATTTGGTTTCCAGGTAACAATGTATAACTTTTTCCTAAGAGTTAAATGACTGAAAGGCAGAATCCAGTTTGGTCTTTACACATATGTTGTTCATTGCTTTGACCGATTTACCAATCTGTATGATAATTTACTGACCTGCATGCCATGGATTAATCTGTTTGCAGACCTGTGTATTGTAACATGTAACCATTTATCAACCTGTAATTGATTTTGAAATATGCGTGTTGTAATGATTTAATCAATAAATCGACGTGTATGATACATTATTTTACCGATTTACTCACCTACCTCGTAGTTTCAAGCGATTTACAAACGTCTAATGTTTTAACCGATTTATAGACGTGTGTGTTGTAATATTTTACTGACCTGTGTCGTAATGTATTAACCGATTTACAGACGTGTATTTTAACTGGTTTACTTACCTGTATCTTGTAATGTTTTAATCGATTTACAGATGTATAAAGTTGAAATACTTTAACCGATTTACTGATCTGTGTGTTGTAATATTTTAACGGTTTACTTACCTGTATCATGTAATATTTTAACCGATTTACAGACGCGTGTTTTGTAATGGTCAACCGATTTACTCACCTGTGTGTTGTAATATTTTAACCGGTTTACAGACGTGTGTGTTGTAATATTCCAACCGGTTTACAGACGTGTATGTTGTAATGTTCAACTGATTTACTGACATCTGTGTTGTAATGTTTAACCGGATTTACTGACTTGTGTGTTGTAATGTTTAACCGATTTACTGACGTGTGTGTTGTAATGTTTAACCGATTTACTGACCTGTGTGTTGTAATCCTTCAGGCTGACATCAAAACTCGAGAAGACTGAAGGCACGTACACAGCAGGCCATACGATGTTACTGAAGGCAGCTAGCAGACCGCTCTGACCACTCGCCCTGTCGCCGATCATCGCCACCTTCTTACGGCGACCCTCTATCTTGTGACGCATCTGGCAACACACAAAGGAAAGGAATGCTTGTTTTGTTTGACGACACCACTAGAGCACATTGATTAATTCATCATCGGCTATTGGATGTCAAACATTTGGTAATTTTTTACTGACCGTCTTTAGAGGGACATTCCTAAGTTTGCTGCATTGTAAGATGTTGTCGACTAACGGAGACTTTTTAATGATTGTAATTACATATCAAATATATTTTTCTGCATAAAATATTAGTGGCTGTATATTAAACGTGTTTCTAATCGTTGTAATATTTGTACTAGGTTAAATTTCATTCTATTTCCTAAAATATAATCTTTTCGTACGTACGAAATTGTTTGAAGACAAAATCCAGTTTGGGCTTCTTACAAATATTAAGAGGACCAGAAATACATTGAATATCCAGACACTGATATTCTAAACAAGAAAATTTATTTAATATGTAAGTTTAATCGTAGAAATATTTTATTAGTCGGAAACATCTTACAATGCAGCAAACTCAGGAATGTCCCTTTAAAAGAAACTCGCTACATTTCTCAATTAGTAGCAAGGGATTTTTTTTTATATGCACCATCCCATAGACAGGATAGCACATACCACGGCTTTTGACATATCGGTCGTGATGAACTGACTGAAACGAGAAATAGCCCATTCGCTCCACCGATAGCACATCAAGCGAACATTCTACCACTAGCCTACGCCCCCCCCCCCCCCCCCCCCCCCCCCCCCCCCCCGTGTCAACAAAAAAAAGGAAAGGAATGTTTAAAAATTGAAGTATCTGAGTATTTTTTTATTTAACCATTTAAAATAAACCTTCAACTTTAAAAATAGTCTCGGGTATATTTTTATCATTTAACCGTTTAGAATAGACCATCAATATTAAAGTTAAAGTTTCCTGTATATTTTTATCATTTAACCGTTTAGAAAAACCAACAACATTAAATCTACAGTCTAAGTATATTTTCATCATTTAACCGTTTGGAATAGACCATCAATATTAAAGTTAAAGTTTCCTGTATATCTTTATCATTTAACCGTTTAGAATAGACCATCAATATTAAAGTTAAAGTTTCCTGTATATCTTTATCATTTAACCGTTTAGAATAGACCATCAATATTAAAGTTAAAGTTTCCTGTACTCCTGTATATCTTTATCATTTAACCGTTTAGAATAGACCATCAATATTAAAGTTAAAGTTTCCTGTATATTTTTATCATTTAACCGTTTAGAATAGACCATCAATATTAAAGTCAAAGTTTCCTGTATATTTTTATCATTTAACGTTTCGAATAGACCATCAATATTAAAGTTAACGTTTCAGGTATATTTTTATCATTTAACCGTTTCGAATAGACCATCAATATTAAAGTTAAAGTTTCAGGTATATTTTTTATCATTTAACCGTTTAGAATAGACCATCAATATTAAAGTTAAAGTTTCCTGTATATTTTTTATCATTTAACCGTTTAGAATAGACCATCAATATTAAAGTCAAAGTTTCCTGTATATTTTTATCATTTAACCGTTTAGAATAGACCATCAATATTAAAGTTAAAGTTTCCTGTATATTTTTATCATTTAACCGTTTAGAAAAACCAACAACATTAAATCTACAGTCTAAGTATATTTTTTATCATTTAACCATTTCGAATAGACCATCAATATTAAAGTTAAAGTGTCCTGTATATCTTTATCATTTAACCGTTTAGAATAGACCATCAATATTAAAGTCAAAGTTTCCGGTATATCTTTATCATTTAACCGTTTAGAATAGACCATCAATATTAAAGTTAAAGTTTCCTGTACTAACCTGTATCAATATTAAAGTTATCATTTTTTAACCGTTTAGAATAGACCATCAATATTAAAGTTAAAGTTTCCTGTATATTTTTATCATTTAACCGTTTAGAATAGACCATCAATATTAAAGTTAAAGTTTCGGGATATATTTTTATCATTTAACCGTTTAGAATAGACCATCAATATTAAAGTTAAAGTTTCGGGATATATTTTTATCATTTAACCATTTAGAATAGACCATCAATATTAAAGTCAAAGTTTCCTGTATATTTTTATCATTTAACCGTTTAGAATAGACCATCAATATTAAAGTCAAAGTTTCCTGTATATTTTTATCATTTAACCGTTTAGAATAGACCATCAATATTAAAGTCAAAGTTTCCTGTATATTTTTATCATTTAACGTTTCGAATAGACCATCAATATTAAAGTTAACGTTTCAGGTATATTTTTATCATTTAACCGTTTCGAATAGACCATCAATATTAAAGTTAAAGTTTCCTGTATATCTTTATCATTTAACCGTTTAGAATAGACCATCAATATTAAAGTCAAAGTTTCGGGATATATTTTTATCATTTAACCGTTTAGAATAGACCATCAATATTAAAGTTAAAGTTTCGGGATATATTTTTATCATTTAACCGTTTAGAATAGACCA
>NC_054713.1:949694-1039694 GCF_016097555.1 Gigantopelta aegis | reverse complement strand
GAAATGTCACCTGGACATGGGAGTCAACGCAATGCCGTTAGATCTACTGGTAAACCCAGTAGAGCTAATTTTAATCAGATTGGTCTAACAGGTCACATCTAGTTCAGCAGGAAGTAAATTAGAACATTGCTTTAAAAAGTAACACCTTCATTAACATTAGTAATAAAGTTACAATATAAATCTGTAAAAATAAAATAATTATGTTCTTTAAACAAAAACCCAAACAAACTAAAATTAAATATTATTAAATAGGTTAGCTTCATTTTCCATTACATTACTATCAGCTGCAACATTTAAAAGGGGCACCTCCAGTATTGATGGAGTTAGCAGCGTTAAAATGACGCTTATAGTAAGGTCATGACACACCACCTACTTTTCCCTGTCAGTTTGTTCAGAAGACTTGAAATGTATTTTAACACCTGAAATCAAAATCTTCTCGGGGAAGCCTATCCCCACAAAACAAACCCAGGTTCGGGCCCACAAATACATGTATTTTCATCTACAAACATTCGCCCCACCCCCGCCCCCATTTTCAAATATATTCCGTGGGCCCTGTGTAATTCGGACTACGAACTAAGGTGAAATGCGCCCGCTAAAATTAAATTATAAAACTTCTTCACGACCATGGTGACGTCATGGGGGCGTGGTAAAAGCTAGTTACCTCATCCATCAATCGAGATTCGTCTAGTTAAACCACAGTTATAGCGGCCGTTGAGTGACAGGTGTAATAGATATCGGGCTACGCCCTCGATCATTACACCCGTCACTCAACATCCGCAAGAACCGTGGTCTAACTAGACGAATCTCTCGTAAAGCAGGGGTAAAATTAAAGGGACATTCCTGAGTTTGCTGCATTGTAAGATGTTTCCGACTAATAAAATATTTCTATGATTAAACTTACATATTAAATATATTTTCTTGTTTAGAATATCAGTGTCTGTATATTTAATGTGTATCTGGTCGTCTTAATATTTGTAAGAAGCCCAAACTGGATTTCGTCTTCAAATAATTTCGTACGTACGAAGAAATTTATTTTCGGAAATAAAACGAAATTTAACCCAGTACAAATATTAGAACGATCAGAAACATATTTAATACACAGCTACTAATATTTTATGCAGAAAAATATATTTGATATTTAATTACAATCGTTAAAAAGTCTCTGTTAGTCGATAACATCTCAAACATTGCAGCAAACTCAGGAATGTCCCTTTAAGGATTTTTTTAGTCCTTTTTTTTTTTTTTCCAGTGGACTCATTTGCTCCTGAATAGACTCATTTCGATGAGTCCATTCTCAAAATCCACGAGTCCATTTTGGGTTTTTTCGGAAATAACAGCTTAAGAACACGTTTCCATAACTTCAGTCAAGACGACAACATCAGTTGTGCAGTCAACAAAATTGATTCCATCATGCACGTTTGCAAAGTAGGTCACGAGGACTAGAATATTATTCAGTTTCAAATTCCCTTTATTTTGACACTAAACTCGATAAAACATTGATTTTAACCCACCACCACCACACACACACATAAACACACCACCACCACCACCACCACCACCACTAACCCCGAGGTAAGAAACCCTACCCAAGGGATAAGAATACATAGAGGCAAGGAAATGTGTAACCCCTGTGTCAGCATTTCAGAAGAAAAAAATCAATAATTTGCTTTCTCTCACCCCACCCCACCCCCACCCCCAGTGTTTTGCACCTTAAAACGCCTCTACATACATTAAACTATCGTTAAAAGTCATGCTTGAAATAGTGGCCGCCTGTAATACATTTCATATAAACATTTAATGAATACACCACCATGCCAGGGGATGCGGGAAAATGCTTTTGCTACGCAACCGCGGCGCGTGCATTGGCCATACGCAAAGAGAAACTGGGTCACGGTCCATCGCCGAATGCAAAAAAAAAGAAAGAAATGTTTTATTCAACGACGCACTCAACACATTTTATTTACGGTTATATGGCGTCAGACATAATATGGTTAAGGACCACACAGAGTTTAAGAGGAAACCCGCTGTCGCCACTACATGGGCTACTCTTTCCGATTAACAGCAAGGGATCTTTTATTTGCGCTTCCCACATGCAGGATAGCACAAACCATGGCCTTTGTTGAACCAGTTATGGATCACTGGTTGGTGCAAGGAATCACTCAGGGTTTGGAATCTGTATCTGGATTAAAAAACCCATGCCTCGACTGGGATCCAGTACCTACCAGCCTGTAGACCGATGGCCTAACCACGACGCCACCGAGGCCGGTAATCCCTAAATGCAGTCGTTACACAAATAGCGCATTAAGGCCTTCTGACCTAGAAAACCGCAACTCTCTTTGGAGAGGGGCGGATTACTAGTCCTTCAAAAATGAGATACAAAAAATGATTTAATCATGATCATTTAGGCCTATAATTTCTAATTATCGTAAATTGCGATGCGACACCGCTTATTTTGAGCTATGTGTTACATCACAATATTTGTATTGACTGTACACAGTACACAGTAGGCCTACATAGCAGGCGCGGATTTAGTGGGGGGCCCCCCCTATTTTTGGGGTCAAGTTATTATTTTTTTTTAACTATAGCATACACTAGAGTGGAATTACACAAAAATGCACTTATTTCCCAGTTTTGAAGATAACAAAAACAGTATGACAATACCAAAAACATACGTTAATATAGCTATTTTGTTACTCGGTTCGGTCTCGACAGAAGTTACGAGGATTTCCGATTGCCCAATATCAGTGTGGCCAACTACGTCATAATGACGTCATTTTGGAAACTTTAATTCCGATAGTCGTGTTAATGGTTTACATAAATAATTAAACAAATCCACACAGTACCTAAACTATATCAATGTTCAGACGCATAGTAATATATTGATGTAGTTTGCTGATAAAGTGGCCGCAATAATTAAGTTATTGTAACATTTCATCTTTCCACTATAGTAAGGTACACGTCGACTGTTAACACGGCTTCAGTTTAAGTAACGTACCGTGTTCTGCTTACGGAAACCCCATTGATAGTGACATAGATTGGCCACACGAGGATTTCCGATGGTGTTTCGGTCTGTGAGAATATACCGTAATCAACCGAAGCGTCCTGTTTACCTTTCAAAATATAGACTCGTCTTGCCATTCCCACAATTCTACCAGACGATCAGGACCCATAATATTCACAAAACATCGTAAGCCTAGTTTTACACGTAAACGTAAATCTACGACTGAAGAGCTATTCACGAAACAACGAAAACGTAAGTTACGTGTAAAGTTGGACGTAAATATAAGAGTGCCTCCGGTTACAACTAAAGCTGCACGTAAGTCGTATACATATAATAAATCAAGCACGATCGCCGTTATTTACTATTATTTACGGAAACTGGTAGCATTTCCAATAATTGAAGCAGTTTGCGATGGCGAACGCCCACGGATTTAACATATTTTTGTTGGTGATCGAACGGATGTTTTCGACTCGGTCAATTTCTCCTGAGTTATCTTTTCCTTTTTAAGAAATCTCCTAAGTTCGTGCCAAAACGCGGATCCTCACCAATACCAAAATGTCATGGTTCGCCGTTCGCGATGTTATTGTTAGCAGACGACAAACGAAATTGAGTTTTGCGCATTTGTTATTTACCCGGTAGTCATAGTTTCTAATGGGGTTTTCTCAATTTCTCCAGTGAGAGTGTTAAATCGTAGATTTACGTCCATCTAAGTTACGTTTACATTTACGACCGTCTTTGAGAATAAGGTGCTTCTTGCACGTAAACGTAAATCTACGGCAGACTAAGTGCTAGTCGTTGACGTAAATTTACATCTTTTTGTGAATATGGGTCCAGGAGAAGAAAGTGATGTTCACTCAGTTTGTACAATAGGATCATGGCGGGATTATGAGTGACGGATTGTTTGATTGGCTGATTCCATGCGTCCAGATCACTTAGGACGTGGTGGTGATAAAATAAATAGAGGATAATAAACGAGTTACCAGTTATTATCAAATTTATATCCCGAGTAAAATAATTTTCACTTGTCACGAGCTGTAGCAAGTGACAAGTGAAAATAATTTCACGAGGGACATAAATTTGATAATAATTGGTACCGAGTTTGTTATTCTATTTAGTATTTATTACCCCAGCTACTTGGGGTTTTTTGGGGTTTTTTTTTAAAGCCTTTGTTTTCGATATAGCCTACATCGGCTACACGTCCATGTATATAGAAACGACGTAAACTACTTTACTGTTATGGGTATTGCTTTAACTTTGTATTTTATTCACGGTTCACAGATCATTTTCAAACCCAAAGTTTTATATATTCTGTGAAAAAATTAAAAAAACGAATTGCATTAAACAACGATTTTATTACAAGTTTAACACTTAAACTGCGTGACGTCATTGTGTGTGCTTTGCCAAATCGTGATGACGTTATATTTAGTACCGACAAGGTTATTGGTTTGTTGACGTCAAATCGTCCAATAGTAATGTACATTAAACCAATGCATGATAATTTCTCTGTGATTTTTATTTTCCGCATTATGAGTGCCAGCTGGGGTAATAATGGAATAAACATGCGTCTGGAATGCGTCTTTGAAAATAAACTGGGACGGTTTTATTATCAATTATAACCTTGCTGTCACGTTCTTTACAACACTGTGTAACTTTTCAACAATGCGACGTCTCCGATGTCAGGAACGTCTCAGGGCTGTAGGTATGCTCCACGTTGGCACCACTCAGCGAATTGTGGCCCGTAAACTTAATGTGTTACATCGTTCACGTTCACTTACTCGTTGAGGAATCGAGGTCAATCAGCCATCCAAAATCGCAAGAGAACTCAGTGTTACAACTGACGTTACAGTGTCTGACTATTCGTAACAGATTGCATAGAAGTAACATCCACGCATGTCGACCCTACGTTACCCCACATTTGACTGCGAGACACATTGCTGCCAGACGTCAATGGTGTTTACGTCGTAGACAATGGGCTAACAGGCGTTGTGCTCGGGTAATGTTTTCAGACGAGTCCAGATTCACACTAGACTTCCATGATCGTCCCAATGAACGCTACGCCAACGTCAGCCTTCATCTTCATGACCGATTTGGAGGCGGGTCCATTATGGTGTGGGGTGGTATCACCATGACTGCCAGAACCCAGCTGCATATTGTTCATGGGAGGGTCACTTGGCAGTATTACCGTGACAACATCCTTGCACCGATCGTTGTGCCTTTCGCACGTCAGGTTGGACCCGCCATTTTGTTTTTCAGGACGGACCTAACCCGAGACCTTTCACCCATTGAGCACATGTGGGACATACCGGCCTCGGTGGCGTCGTGGTTAGGCCATCGGTCTACAGGCTGGTAGGTACTGGGTTCGGATTCCAGTCGAGGCATGGGATTTTTAATCCAGATACCGACTCTAAACCCTGAGAGTGCTCTGCAAGGCTCATTGGGTAGGTGCAAACCACTTGCACCGACCAGTGATCCATAACTGGTTCAACAAAGGCCATGTTTTGTGCTATCCTGCCTTTGAGAAGCGCAAATAAAACATCCCTTGCTATCCTGTCGTAAAAGAGTAGATTAAAAAAAAACCTGTCAGAATGACCATGTTTGACGTCCAATAGCCGATGATAAGATAAAAAAAAAATTAATGTGCTCTAGTGGCGTCGTTAAATAAAACAAACTTTTTACTTTATGTGGGACATCATCGGACAACGTCTCCGCGAACGTAAACAGCCAACCTTCTTGGCTGAATTACAAGCACCACCCGTTGCATATGAGTGTCTCCTCCGGACCTACCTCACTATCCTGGCTGTAATCTTTAATACATCTCTCTTATATTGTGTTATTTGTTAATATCCTCTACAAATTGACAAGCACCACCCGTTGCATATGAGTGTCTCCTCCGGACCCACCTCACTATCCTGGCTGTAATCTTTAATACATCTCTCTTATATTGTGTTATTTGTTAATATCCTCTACAAATTGACAAGCACCACCCGTTGCATATGAGTGTCTCCTCCGGACCTACCTCACTATCCTGGCTGTAATCTTTAATACATCTCTCTTATATTGTGTTATTTGTTAATATCCTCTACAAATTGACAAGCACCACCCGTTGCATATGAGTGTCTCCTCCGGACCTACCTCACTATCCTGGCTGTAATCTTTAATACATCTCTCTTATATTGTGTTATTTGTTAATATCCTCTACAAATTGACAAGCACCACCCGTTGCATATGAGTGTCTCCTCCGGACCTACCTCACTATCCTGGCTGTAATCTTTAATACATCTCTCTTATATTGTGTTATTTGTTAATATCCTCTACAAATTGACAAGCACCACCCGTTGCATATGAGTGTCTCCTCCGGACCTACCTCACTATCCTGGCTGTAATCTTTAATACATCTCTCTTATATTGTGTTATTTGTTAATATCCTCTACAAATTGACAAGCACCACCCGTTGCATATGAGTGTCTCCTCCGGACCCACCTCACTATCCTGGCTGTAATCTTTAATACATCTCTCTTATATTGTGTTATTTGTTAATATCCTCTACAAATTGACAAGCACCACCCGTTGCATATGAGTGTCTCCTCCGGACCCACCTCACTATCCTGGCTGTAATCTTTAATACATCTCTCTTATATTGTGTTATTTGTTAATATCCTCTACAAATTGACAAGCACCACCCGTTGCATATGAGTGTCTCCTCCGGACCCACTCACTATCCTGGCTGTAATCTTTAATACATCTCTCTTATATTGTGTTATTTGTTAATATCCTCTACAAATTGACAAGCACCACCCGTTGCATATGAGTGTCTCCTCCGGACCTACCTCACTATCCTGGCTGTAATCTTTAATACATCTCTCTTATATTGTGTTATTTGTTAATATCCTCTACAAATTGACAAGCACCACCCGTTGCATATGAGTGTCTCCTCCGGACCTACCTCACTATCCTGGCTGTAATCTTTAATACATCTCTCTTATATTGTGTTATTTGTTAATATCCTCTACAAATTGACAAGCACCACCCGTTGCATATGAGTGTCTCCTCCGGACCTACCTCACTATCCTGGCTGTAATCTTTAATACATCTCTCTTATATTGTGTTATTTGTTAATATCCTCTACAAATTGACAAGCACCACCCGTTGCATATGAGTGTCTCCTCCGGACCCACCTCACTATCCTGGCTGTAATCTTTAATACATCTCTCTTATATTGTGTTATTTGTTAATATCCTCTACAAATTGACAAGCACCACCCGTTGCATATGAGTGTCTCCTCCGGACCCACCTCACTATCCTGGCTGTAATCTTTAATACATCTCTCTTATATTGTGTTATTTGTTAATATCCTCTACAAATTGACAAGCACCACCCGTTGCATATGAGTGTCTCCTCCGGACCTACCTCACTATCCTGGCTGTAATCTTTAATACATCTCTCTTATATTGTGTTATTTGTTAATATCCTCTACAAATTGACAAGCACCACCCGTTGCATATGAGTGTCTCCTCCGGACCTACCTCACTATCCTGGCTGTAATCTTTAATACATCTCTCTTATATTGTGTTATTTGTTAATATCCTCTACAAATTGACAAGCACCACCCGTTGCATATGAGTGTCTCCTCCGGACCTACCTCACTATCCTGGCTGTAATCTTTAATACATCTCTCTTATATTGTGTTATTTGTTAATATCCTCTACAAATTGACAAGCACCACCCGTTGCATATGAGTGTCTCCTCCGGACCACCTCACTATCCTGGCTGTAATCTTTAATACATCTCTCTTATATTGTGTTATTTGTTAATATCCTCTACAAATTGACAAGCACCACCCGTTGCATATGAGTGTCTCCTCCGGACCTACCTCACTATCCTGGCTGTAATCTTTAATACATCTCTCTTATATTGTGTTATTTGTTAATATCCTCTACAAATTGACAAGCACCACCCGTTGCATATGAGTGTCTCCTCCGGACCTACCTCACTATCCTGGCTGTAATCTTTAATACATCTCTCTTATATTGTGTTATTTGTTAATATCCTCTACAAATTGACAAGCACCACCCGTTGCATATGAGTGTCTCCTCCGGACCCACCTCACTATCCTGGCTGTAATCTTTAATACATCTCTCTTATATTGTGTTATTTGTTAATATCCTCTACAAATTGACAAGCACCACCCGTTGCATATGAGTGTCTCCTCCGGACCCACCTCACTATCCTGGCTGTAATCTTTAATACATCTCTCTTATATTGTGTTATTTGTTAATATCCTCTACAAATTGACAAGCACCACCCGTTGCATATGAGTGTCTCCTCCGGACCTACCTCACTATCCTGGCTGTAATCTTTAATACATCTCTCTTATATTGTGTTATTTGTTAATATCCTCTACAAATTGACAAGCACCACCCGTTGCATATGAGTGTCTCCTCCGGACCTACCTCACTATCCTGGCTGTAATCTTTAATACATCTCTCTTATATTGTGTTATTTGTTAATATCCTCTACAAATTGACAAGCACCACCCGTTGCATATGAGTGTCTCCTCCGGACCTACCTCACTATCCTGGCTGTAATCTTTAATACATCTCTCTTATATTGTGTTATTTGTTAATATCCTCTACAAATTGACAAGCACCACCCGTTGCATATGAGTGTCTCCTCCGGACCTACCTCACTATCCTGGCTGTAATCTTTAATACATCTCTCTTATATTGTGTTATTTGTTAATATCCTCTACAAATTGACAAGCACCACCCGTTGCATATGAGTGTCTCCTCCGGACCTACCTCACTATCCTGGCTGTAATCTTTAATACATCTCTCTTATATTGTGTTATTTGTTAATATCCTCTACAAATTGACAAGCACCACCCGTTGCATATGAGTGTCTCCTCCGGACCCACCTCACTATCCTGGCTGTAATCTTTAATACATCTCTCTTATATTGTGTTATTTGTTAATATCCTCTACAAATTGACAAGCACCACCCGTTGCATATGAGTGTCTCCTCCGGACCTACCTCACTATCCTGGCTGTAATCTTTAATACATCTCTCTTATATTGTGTTATTTGTTAATATCCTCTACAAATTGACAAGCACCACCCGTTGCATATGAGTGTCTCCTCCGGACCTACCTCACTATCCTGGCTGTAATCTTTAATACATCTCTCTTATATTGTGTTATTTGTTAATATCCTCTACAAATTGACAAGCACCACCCGTTGCATATGAGTGTCTCCTCCGGACCTACCTCACTATCCTGGCTGTAATCTTTAATACATCTCTCTTATATTGTGTTATTTGTTAATATCCTCTACAAATTGACAAGCACC
Source organism: Gigantopelta aegis (assembly GCF_016097555.1). Taxonomy (NCBI): domain Eukaryota; kingdom Metazoa; phylum Mollusca; class Gastropoda; order Neomphalida; family Peltospiridae; genus Gigantopelta; species Gigantopelta aegis. The sequence goes on along the minus strand of NC_054713.1, from coordinate 1,030,349 downwards.
ACCCGTTGCATATGAGTGTCTCCTCCGGACCTACCTCACTATCCTGGCTGTAATCTTTAATACATCTCTCTTATATTGTGTTATTTGTTAATATCCTCTACAAATTGACAAGCACCACCCGTTGCATATGAGTGTCTCCTCCGGACCTACCTCACTATCCTGGCTGTAATCTTTAATACATCTCTCTTATATTGTGTTATTTGTTAATATCCTCTACAAATTGACAAGCACCACCCGTTGCATATGAGTGTCTCCTCCGGACCCACCTCACTATCCTGGCTGTAATCTTTAATACATCTCTCTTATATTGTGTTATTTGTTAATATCCTCTACAAATTGACAAGCACCACCCGTTGCATATGAGTGTCTCCTCCGGACCCACCTCACTATCCTGGCTGTAATCTTTAATACATCTCTCTTATATTGTGTTATTTGTTAATATCCTCTACAAATTGACAAGCACCACCCGTTGCATATGAGTGTCTCCTCCGGACCCACCTCACTATCCTGGCTGTAATCTTTAATACATCTCTCTTATATTGTGTTATTTGTTAATATCCTCTACAAATTGACAAGCACCACCCGTTGCATATATGAGTGTCTCCTCCGGACCTACCTCACTATCCTGGCTGTAATCTTTAATACATCTCTCTTATATTGTGTTATTTGTTAATATCCTCTACAAATTGACAAGCACCACCCGTTGCATATGAGTGTCTCCTCCGGACCTACCTCACTATCCTGGCTGTAATCTTTAATACATCTCTCTTATATTGTGTTATTTGTTAATATCCTCTACAAATTGACAAGCACCACCCGTTGCATATGAGTGTCTCCTCCGGACCTACCTCACTATCCTGGCTGTAATCTTTAATACATCTCTCTTATATTGTGTTATTTGTTAATATCCTCTACAAATTGACAAGCACCACCCGTTGCATATGAGTGTCTCCTCCGGACCCACCTCACTATCCTGGCTGTAATCTTTAATACATCTCTCTTATATTGTGTTATTTGTTAATATCCTCTACAAATTGACAAGCACCACCCGTTGCATATGAGTGTCTCCTCCGGACCTACCTCACTATCCTGGCTGTAATCTTTAATACATCTCTCTTATATTGTGTTATTTGTTAATATCCTCTACAAATTGACAAGCACCACCCGTTGCATATGAGTGTCTCCTCCGGACCTACCTCACTATCCTGGCTGTAATCTTTAATACATCTCTCTTATATTGTGTTATTTGTTAATATCCTCTACAAATTGACAAGCACCACCCGTTGCATATGAGTGTCTCCTCCGGACCTACCTCACTATCCTGGCTGTAATCTTTAATACATCTCTCTTATATTGTGTTATTTGTTAATATCCTCTACAAATTGACAAGCACCACCCGTTGCATATGAGTGTCTCCTCCGGACCTACCTCACTATCCTGGCTGTAATCTTTAATACATCTCTCTTATATTGTGTTATTTGTTAATATCCTCTACAAATTGACAAGCACCACCCGTTGCATATGAGTGTCTCCTCCGGACCCACCTCACTATCCTGGCTGTAATCTTTAATACATCTCTCTTATATTGTGTTATTTGTTAATATCCTCTACAAATTGACAAGCACCACCCGTTGCATATGAGTGTCTCCTCCGGACCCACCTCACTATCCTGGCTGTAATCTTTAATACATCTCTCTTATATTGTGTTATTTGTTAATATCCTCTACAAATTGACAAGCACCACCCGTTGCATATGAGTGTCTCCTCCGGACCTACCTCACTATCCTGGCTGTAATCTTTAATACATCTCTCTTATATTGTGTTATTTGTTAATATCCTCTACAAATTGACAAGCACCACCCGTTGCATATGAGTGTCTCCTCCGGACCCACCTCACTATCCTGGCTGTAATCTTTAATACATCTCTCTTATATTGTGTTATTTGTTAATATCCTCTACAAATTGACAAGCACCACCCGTTGCATATGAGTGTCTCCTCCGGACCCACCTCACTATCCTGGCTGTAATCTTTAATACATCTCTCTTATATTGTGTTATTTGTTAATATCCTCTACAAATTGACAAGCACCACCCGTTGCATATGAGTGTCTCCTCCGGACCCACCTCACTATCCTGGCTGTAATCTTTAATACATCTCTCTTATATTGTGTTATTTGTTAATATCCTCTACAAATTGACAAGCACCACCCGTTGCATATGAGTGTCTCCTCCGGACCTACCTCACTATCCTGGCTGTAATCTTTAATACATCTCTCTTATATTGTCACGATGGGTCATTTGCTTACAAGCCAACAAGACTTGTGTACCTGAGCGTAACGTTTTCATAGATATGTTTAAAATGCGTGATGTCAAACTAATCTGTGCTAATCGTGATGACGTCATATTATCGAGGCGGCGACTTTAGTACTGTGATTTACTAAAAAATTAATTAGAATGTTATTTTAGAAGTGTTATAGGATAAATAGAATTCGCTACTCGTGTTTGTTTAATATGTAAAATATCAACCTCGTCTAATTAATCGGTATTTGTCTCGGCAGAGCCTCGACTCGGTTGATATTTTCCATATTAAAAAATACTCGTGACGAATCATATATGTATATATGTATGTATGTATGTGTGTGTGTGTGTGTGTGTGTGTGTGTGTGTGTGTGTGTGTGTGTGTATGTATGTATGTCTGCAGGGGCGTAGCGTGATCTGGACCGGGGGGGGGGGGGGGGGGGGTTCGAATATGAACCAAGTGGACCTTTTTCTATTTTGTTTTTGCACCACCAGAAACTCCATATGTATAAACCTGTATGTTTTAGTTCTGAAACCGGACCATTTGCTTCAGCGCGGGGGGGGGGGGGGGGGGGGGGGGGTCCCGAACCCCCCTTGCCTACGCCCCTGGTCTGTGTATGTCAGTGTGTGTGTGTGTGTGTGTGTGTGTGTGTGTGTGTGTGTGTGTGTGTAGATGGATGGATGGATGGATAGATAAAGCGATAGACAGATAGATAGATAGATAGATAGATAGATAGATTATTGCATGAGCGGGAGTGCTATACGGAATTAAAGAAACTCGTTTGGGAATTATTCTATTCCCCGAGCGAGAGCGAGTGGTGTAAAACAAGTGTCAAACGAGTTTCATAATTTTCGTATGGAATTCCAGCGAATGTTAAAATTTATTTATTATCCACAAACTATGATTTCGAACAAATGTTGAATATGATTGTAATTGCTTCACAAATGGCGGTAATAAAATTAAGCCATGTCAGTTACAGCGACGTGGAATGATGTTAATTTCCGAAACCGCGACTGTCGCAAGTTTGCAGATGCAAAGGCAACTCGTGACGTCAGTAGTGTGCTATAACAGTTGTCAAGGAATTGTTTTGACCCAGACAATAAAGATATCGTGGGGAAAATACGACATTTATATATATAATTTTAATAATGTTTAAAAGTTGTGTAAAATATTCAAATAAAATAAATCCTATTTTCTATGTAATTGCTCTAATGACTTACTGAAAGAATAGAGAGCGCCAGATCCTAAAATATGTATTCCCTCTAAACGACAAACACCAACACACTCCAGTTGACAGTCAAATGAAGACACAGCACTCTCGAGTTGACAATCAAATGAAAACTCAACACACTCGAGTTGACAGTCAAATGAAGATTTAACAAACTCTAGTTGACAGTCAAACGAAGACGCACTTAACACATTGGAGTTAACAGTTAAATGAAGACACAGTGTAACTCTGGTTGACCGTGAAATGAAGATAGTCAAATTTATTTTCTTAACATTTCTGTCCACCTGTCGTTGACCAAGATACCCTTACTTATTCTACTTATAGTATACTTATTTCACATGCATGCAATTAGTTTTTTATTATTCCTATTGGCTTTGCTATCTCGCGGACGCAGAAACAGGAGTGGGGAAGAATCCTATAATTATGTATGGTCACCGCCATCTCCCAGGCTTTTCTGCAGCGACCAATGAGTTAATTAAAACTAACGAACACCGGCCAGCTCATCTGTGGCGTGAGACCGAACACGGTAAATACAATGGTTTGTGGCGACTCACCTGTTTGTAGTGGAATATAAATATCTATATCTACATGTCGCGCTAATGACGTTCATTAAAGTCGCAGCGCTATCAGCCACAGGAGAAGAGCGAAGACATACAGTCCATCGAGGTGATGTTGTAACCTCCTATAACGTGTTTTCGTGCATGTCTTTTTCATTAGGTCTCATCAAGGTTAAGCATCACAACATAGCTCGACATTCACTTTCACCACTATGGGCGTACGAGCTTCCATTTTTGTAGTCAGGGGTGGGGGTGGAGACAGACTAATTTTTGCCCAAATTAAACGAAAATTACCGAATGTGGATGACAACATTTATTCATATTATCATTACTGCTATGCTAAACGGCTATATTGGGTTGTAAATGAATCACTACACATTTTTACATGAATTACAAGTAACATTGTGAGTAGAATGATGAAAATACGTTGGGAAAAGTTTTACGGCCAGCTCATTTTGTCGAATATCTCTACCGTTTTTGTCCGAATTTGACGATTTGATCCGGGACTGGTGGGGGGGGGGGGGGGGGGGGGGGGGGGCAACAAGTCATCCGTGCACAGTATCACTGCCAGAATGTCTCATTCATTTTCATTCTGCATACTCTTCCCTTCTCTCCTTCCTTTAATTGTTTACGTATATGTTAATCTCTCCTCCCCCCCCCCCCCCCCAACACACACTAGTTTATAAGTTAGTCAGTATGTTAGTCTCTCAGTTTTCTCTCGATCTCGTTTATCTACATACGTCTCTCTCTCCGTCTGCCTCTCTCCTCGCTCGCTTGCTCTCGCTCGCTCTCTCCCTTATACGATCTACACAGATTTACACACAAAAAATGGACTCATTTGTTTCGTAAACATGAAATGGTAGATTTTTATAAGCAGCGGCTTTAGTAATATATAAAAATAATTATTTTCAAATGCAAATACAGTTGTATTATTTAGTACTGTAAACATTGGGCTGTAAAAAGAACGTCGTTAATGCTATGACGTCACTTACATTACGTCATGTAATGCGCGTAAGATTATATGACGTAATGGCTGATGGCTTTTTTGTAGACTGCAGAGGAACTTTTACATTAAAAATCAGTTAAAATTGACAATGGGTAATACAGAGAATAACCAACTCGCTACGAGGAGTTACGAATTATCTGTCCCTCGTAAATGAATGTTGTAAAACATTCATTCACTCGGGACAGATAATTCGTAATTCCTCTTAGCTCGTTAGTTATTCTCTCTCTCTCTATATATATATGTATATATATATATATATATATATATATATATATATATATATATATATGTATATATATATATATATATATATATATATATATATATATATTTATTTATTTATTTATTTATTACATACCCATTAAATCTTACTATATAAATACAGCTCTGAATACAAGAATTGAATACAACTTTCCGTATTCAACTCGACTGCCGGAACTATACCGTATTCAACGCTACTATGTATAGCACATGGTTACCGGGAATGCCCTTCGCGATATGTAAACAAAGTTTGTGCTTGGTTTGTTTAAAATGTTATTTTGTGGAAAATTTGAACTGAAAACAGACGAAAACGGTGACAAATATTTACAATTTAATGAGCGCAATACCAAAACTTGAGACGGGAACACTACTAACTAACGAGCTTTTAATCCACGATAGTTAAGGTCGACGACAGTCACTTTTTGGACCCTTGTTTTGGCTTCGTTACATCGTACACAATTCTTATTCTTTTTCAATAAATAAAACATCTCCAACCGTAATTTTGTGATATGATATATTTGACAAAAGGTACGTTTTATTTCTTTCATCTTTCAAAACTTCAAATTAATATTTTGTCCAGAATTATGAAAAAAAAGAAAAAAGTACCGACCTGTAAACAGCGTTGTCTGCTTGTTATAGGAATTTGACAGGGGTCAAGGTTAGTAGACTAGTTTTTTTATTTTAATGTGGCGCAGCATTGTAATAAAACAGCTAATTTTAAATTTAAATGACGTCAGTATTCCAATGACGTCACTTTGCATATCCTTACAATAACCATAAACTGGGTACATGACGTTTCCTTTTTGGAAAAATTCCAATGTAAAATTGCTATTGAAATTTTTTTTTCCTAACATTACTAATGCACCTGGATGTCTTTGAACAAAATCTTGTGATTAAAAAATTGCACATTTTCCGAAATATAGATTTCTAGTGAAAGTACGGTAAGATATGCTATATTTATTGTGTACGAAGCCAAAACAAGGGTGCGAAAAGTGACTGTCGTCGACTTTAGCAACAATGCCGTCTTCTCACGTAGAAAAATTGAATGAACTGTCCACCGGATTATTCAGTGGAGCGATGATTTATGGAGGCACATTTAATATAAACTTAAATAAAACACACCGATGACGACTCAGACACTGAGTGAACAATTCTTGACATTTTTCTTCGTTGATAAAACTGGCACGCTGAAGGTTTTCTGACGTATTACGAGCAAATTAAACATTATATTGTTCGTGAATTTTAGCTATTTCATTGTCTTTAAAAGGCATTTCAAACAATATCATTAAAATTATAGGTAACTTTTCACTCGTTCTTTCTTATTTCTGTTTATTGTTTAAATAGAACTATATTGCTATGTTTAATAATTGGTGGTTCTTCGGTCCGCGTAGTAACACAGCTGACCTAGTTGTGTAAATTTAGAAATCCCTGTCATTAGCTAGCAGTGTTACAATTTCTAAATTATTATTTGAAAAAAAAAATCCAATTTAGGGTATGTAATAAATACAAAACTACATATATGTGGTTTTCTGATTTCTGTATTTCCGCATGCCGCATGCATCGGTGTTTCCGGCAGGAAATACACGAGTGGAATACAGAAATCAGAAAACCGCATATATGTAGTTTTGTCTATTTATATATATATATTTCTTTTTCTTTTTCACTTCATTTGAAACAGTGGATCCGCCCTGAAAGCTCATAAGCCGGGTTGTTAATCTGGCCTAAGTAATGAGACAGCCACGCATGCCTACTAACACCTTTAATACCCATGATGTGAGATGAAGAAACGGCAGAGAAACTTTGAATGTTGTAAAGACATTGGCGTCTTTTTCTTCCTTTAAGGTCTAAGTGCCTAGTTAATGAATACAGCGACGTAAGGGCATCCAGTTAAATATTACAGACTCGACCACCAATTCTTAGTGTTGGGCATTACACGGTTATTATGCAATGTCGTTTACAATATTCATACTCAGTATCCAACTTTATATTCCAGGTAGTTGTCGTTATTATAATAATGTAAAGAACATTTCATTACTCCCCCCTGAATTCCGCGGCAAACATTTTAAAATTCTGCGGTAAAATTTGACATATTCTGCAGCAAATTCTGCAACATATAAAACTGAAAAATAACACTTAAAATTAAAACTAGATGTTCAAAATGTTACAGATTTATTTAAAAATCGCGAAAAAGCAGACGATTTATGTTTTAAGCAGACAGGTGCTTCCGGAAGATTGAATTATTAAAACTTGAAATGGAAACGATATGGAAAAAAAACCTCCTGTTTTTACGCTTACGGATTCTTTGTTAAATGTGATTTGTGATTAATAAATACTTAAATATTGTTGCTTAACATCACGATTCCAACAATCGATACTTAAATGTTAATATAATTATTTTATATTAAAGCCGCACACCCTAGTTCCATCCAGCGAAAATAAATTATAATTTGGTTAATCTACAAACCTGTAACACACTTAGATCACGTTTTTATCAAATGGAGTGAAAAAGCAGGTTTTATATCGATAAATACCATGGGAATCCCCATGTCCCAATTGCTTGAAATAATTTTGAAAGTTTGTATTCTGATATCACCGGTAGATGTCGCTCGAAGCACAACAATGCCTACGTCACGACAAATTTCACAGACTTGGGGTGCGTTCTTTTCACCTCTCCTGGACATGTTCCAACTGTTCTGTCCTGGTTGTATCCCCTCTCCAGATATCGTAGGACGTAGCAAAATTATTGGTTTTAAGGGTTTGTAACGTTTTGTATTGAGATACTTACTTGTCTGAACTTTATTGTTACTGAAAATGTTCACGAACTGTGAAGAAAAATCTCACAAATGAACAACAGCAAATCGGATGATGATTGCGCGAACCGTGCACGAGAAAACAAATCGAACCAAAATGATAACGGTCACGTGGTATACGAACGTCTGTGACATTGAAATGGAAATATCCCCTCTAAAAATAGATTAGACCTTGTCTGCTCAATGGTTTTTTCTCAGACGCGCGTGAGTTTTTCAAAAATACGGAAAAATGCATTTTGTGGTATTACAAATACCAGGATTACCAGGATTACCAAAAAACACTTCAGGTGAATGGAAATGTATATTCTAAATAATAAACGGTAAGTAAAGTGCAATTTTATTTGTGAAAAAAATGGGTTTAATAGCGAAAAACAACGCCGTAATGGTTAACAACTAGCCGTAACTAGGGTGTGTCCCTTTAAATAGAATGGAATTGCTGAATCCTATTTCGTATTTGTGGAATCTGTCAAAATGTAATTACAACCCATCTTCGTCGGTTTCCGTAAACTACGCACCGAGCAACGATCGGAACATCTCGCCACAATCCATTGCGCTCTATCTTGCGAGAATTTCCGATTCAATGACAGAAACTAAAGGCTGGTTCCAAACGCAGGTTACGCAGACTATTATCCTGTTCAATTATTTAGACCCAAAGTTTTTTGCAAATGTTACGTTTATTTCCTATTCGATATTTGTTTTCTTTGCATTTACATGAAAACAAACCCAAACCCCCGACAGGTTTTATATACAAATCATCATATAAAATGCATGAAGTTGACTTAATTCCACTTTTTAAAAATCTCTGTGTCGTTTGAATGCACGTTATTTCTCCTATAAATAACTAAGGTCATTTGCATATCAAAACATTGGGATCTGAGGCTACGTGAAGGCCATTATAGCTTGTTTCACTAAATCAAGGTTATTATTGTTTTGCAGTGTGTAACAGCAATGTCTAATCTTTCCGTTAAACATAGATGTAAACAAACAGAACATGTAACCCTTTCTTGTAGGTGCATTATATTTAATAAATTTAGCTAATGTATTATGTATTTTTATTTTATTATATCAATTATATATTAGCATACCATACCTAACCTAACACAACTGAGGTGTAGCACAGTAATAAACACAAATCACCTCACACACCGCAGGAATGTGCTTTCCAAATTTATAAATAAATTTAATGCAGGGCCGGACCCAGAAGATCGGGGGGGGGGGGGGGGGGGGGGGGATAAAATGTCAAAGGCCACCAACATCAAATAATAATAAAAATGTTATTTAATTTGCCTCTAAATTGGGAACTCATATATATATATACTCTTCAAAAGAAGAAACGCAAAACCACATTGTCGTAACATTTGGAGAATTGATTTAATTATTGAATGGCGAGTCCGATAATTACCAAATGTTGCAGGATTGTTCACAATTCACTCTAGTCCATTGTGAGTAAGTGATAGGACACACCACCAAGGTCAAGGTCATCTGGAGTCAATACCGGGTGTGGTCTCCGCGTGTGTTGACAACTGCCTGGCACCGCCTGCCCATTGAAGCAACCAGAGTACGGATGACGTCCCGGGGGATGGTGGCCCACTCGGCCTGCAAGGCTGCTGGCAGCTCGGGCAGGGTCTGGGGCTGTCGTTGTCGCTGTCGGAGGCGTCGGTCCAACTCGTCCCATAGATGCTCAATTGGGTTCAAATCCGGTGATATCGATGGCCAAGGAAGGACATTAATGTTGTTGTTCTGTAGGAAAGCCGTTGTGAGACGTGCTATGTGAGGTCTGGCGTTGTCATGTTGGAACACTGCGTTGGCGTTGGCCATAACTGGAACGATGTGTGGCCGGAGGATCTGGTCAATGTAGCCCTGTGCATTCAGGTTGCCCTGCACGTGGGCCAGTGTGTGAGATGGCTGCCCACACCATGACACTACCCCCGCCGAATCTGTCCACTTCCTGCACGCAGTTTGCCGCATAACGTTCACCACGACGCCTATACACGCGACATCTTCCATCATGACGTCGGAGCAGAAATCGGGACTCGTCACTGAACCACACCGGTCTCCATCGCAGTTGAGGCCATTGTCGATGAATCTGGCACCACTGCAGTCGGAGTCGACGGTGTTGTGGTGTTAAGATGACACCTCGAACTGGACGTCTGGCACGAATTCCTACCTCACGTAGGCGGTTCCGTACGGTCTGGTCGGATATCCTGCGCAAACCTGGTATTGCTGCGGCTGTGGAGGTGGCAGTAGTCAATCGTTCCCGAAGGTGGCGTACCCGGATGTAGCGGTCCTACCCGGGGGTAGTGACCCGTGGTCGACCGGATCTAGGGAGGTCACGTGTTGATCCATGTTGCTGGTAACGGTCCCACAGTCTGGAGATGGTGCTTGGGGACACATGGAATGCCCTGGCAACGGCCGTTCTGGATTCGCCTGCGTCTAGTCGGCCGATGGCATTGTTTCTCTGCGGTTCACTGAGACGTGGCATGTCCTGGATTGTCAACTGTCGGCCAGATACAGAGGCCAGGCAAGCGAACACCCTGCACTTTTATACTGTCGGTGTTCATGTTGCACGTGCAGACAACGCACGTGCAGTGGTGACATGGTTTGCACGTGGCTGCGTTTTTGCGAATATTCACATTTTGGAACTTTATTGTACAGTAGCTGCGTTTTATCGAATGTAACCGTGGGAATGTGTTTGGGACATGCAATGACCTTATATTCACAAAGCATGAACCGGTAGGAAACATAAAATCGGAGTTATAACCCATTTGTACCCTTTTGCGTTTCTTTTTTTGAAGAGTATATATATATATATATATATATATATATATATATATATATATATATATATATATATATTATTTAGGGGCTGGAGTTTGGGGGTGGGGTGTTACATTTGTAATTCGAAAAACCAAAGGGCTATTGTTCGGACTCGTATGGGTTCAACCACTTTTTCATCCCGCAGACACAGCCCTGAATGTTCAAAATACGATAGCATTGCTTGGTCAATAACATCATTATTTCGATCTATGACTGCACGTGCTATTGTAGCAATGTGTAAACCACGTAAAATACAAGTTAGGTAGGGTATATAAATTCATTGAAAATGTAGTAGTCGACATTCTTGTTATTGGTATTTGAGGAAAAATATGGGTAAATCGAAAAACACTTCAGTTGATGTAAAATTGTGTATTAAGAACGTTTTCGATTATTTTGAAGATGAATATCAGCGCGGTAGACCTAGGTATGCTTCTTATCGAATTGTCGATCGAGTTGCCGCTGCACTTAAAGTTTCGGTTTCAACAGTAAAAAGAACTGTGAAAAATCTAAGCTCTACGAATCCAAGAACAGAAATCACTGTTAAAAAATGCGACCGAAACCTCATCGATTTATTTGATAAAGATGTTATTAGACGACGAGTATACAGATTTTATAGAGAGGGCGAATTACCTACATTACATAAGATTAACGTGGCTTTAAGGGAGGAATGTGGAATCAACATATCCATATCAACTTTACGAAGAGCACTCCATGACCTCGATTTTAAATACCAACATATGTCTACAACCGGAAAAGTGATTTTTGAGGACGCCAATATATCACACAGGAGACTGTCCTATCTCCATGAAATATCCAGTTTACGATAACAGGGGTAATTAATAGTGTATCAAGATGAGACCTGGGTGAATGTCAACCACGCAACATCCCACCACTGGACAGATATCCACCCGGGCACAAGTACCGCCAATCACCTGCCGAAATAAGACGCTGCTGATCGAGTTCCTAAACTCTGTTCGGTGACTGGGAAGGGAAAAAGACTTATTATTTGTCATAAATATGGATTGATAGATGGCTGTGAATTGATCTTTGAGGCTAAAAAAACAGACGGAGACTATCATGGTGAGATGAATCATGACAATTTCATCAAATGGTTTGAAGAACAACTTATGCCTTCTCTACCAGAACCTTCTGTTATTGTCGTGGATAACGCAAGCTACCACAACAAATTAACTGAGATTACACGAAGTCCTGCACTAAACGCTAAAAAGGAAGAAATTCAGTCGTGGCTACGAAACAAAAATATACCTTTTGAGAGTAACATGACAAAGCCAGTTCTTTATGAAATTGTGAAAAGTAACAAATGTGCAAAGCAATTTGTTACTGATGATATTGCTGAACGCCATGGGCACGTGTGTCTAAGACTGCCGCCAAGACATTCTGAACTCAATCCGATAGAACTGATCGGGAGTCAAGTCAAAGGACACATAGCTCGTCATAATGATGGTAAAATGACCACGGTGCGGAGAGAACTTGCACATGCATTGAACTCTGTCACACCTACACACTTCTCTGACGCAGTTAAACATGTAATAAAGATCGAAGAAGATTTTAGAAAACAAAATAGTTTTATAAGAAATAAAATACCCCCTGTGATAGTCCCCCTTAACGAAGATAGTGATGAAGAAATGAGTTCGTCGACTGATTAAGTTATTTCTCCATACCCATCAGGAGTATTACTTTAATGTATGAATGAACTCTTTAACACCAAAAACAATTTATTTCCATATCATTCACTATCAAACAATCTAACAACCTATAAACTAATCGACTAGAAATGCATATAGACTACACATACATACGAGAGAAATGTTTATTTAACGACACACTCAACGCATTTGATATACGTTTATGTGGCGTCAGACAAAACGGTTAAGGAGCATTATGACCGTGAGAAAGAAACTCGCTACCGCCACATGGGCCACTGTTTCCGATAAGCAATTTTGATAAGCAATAAGGGACGTTTTATATGCACCATCCCATAGACAGGATAGCACATACCACAGCCTTTATACATCAGTTGTGGTGCACAGGCTGGAACTAGACACAACCCAATGGGTCCACCATGTGGGATCGATCAGTCGACCTACCATGAGCGAACGCTTTACCTCTGAGCTACGTCCCGCTCCATATACAAAAGAAGCCTTAAGTGGAGTTGGGGCTGTGCAGAGGGTCACACCTCCACCAATCGCATGCATACCATATTCTTCTCTCTCTCTCTCTCTCTCTCTCTCTCTCTCTCTCTCTCTCTCTCTCTCTCTCTCTCTCTCTCTCTCTCCCTATAACCATATAACCATAGATTAAAATATGTTGAGTGCGTCGTTACATAAATGACGTCTGTCTCCGTCTCTGTCTCTGTCTCTGTCTCTGTCTCTCTCTCTCTCTCTCTCTCTCTTCAGCGCGCGCGCTTGTGTATTCCACAATATAATTATAATATTTGATACATATTTTTTTTTCAAACTGAGGTTTTGTCACTTGAACCTGAATCCGCGCCTGCTTCATGTTTACAGATATTTTCTTAAATATAGGTCATACTACGATTTGTGCGGATAGGACGATAGAACCGAACATTAGTTTGAAACGCACTATAGAATGATGCTTTTGATATGCAAACGACCGTAGTTATTTATAGGAGAAATAATGTGCATTCAAACGACAGAGATTTTTAAAAAGTGGAATTAAGTCAACTTCGTGCATTTTATATGATGATTTGTATATAACACCTGTCGGGGTTTGGGTTTGTTTTCATGTAAATGCAAAGAACACAAATATCGAATAGGAAATAAACGTAACATTTGCAAAAAACTTTGGGTCTAAATAATTGAACAGGATAATAGTAACTGTGAGGCGGTTACTAGTCCAGCCTGTAATAACTTAAAAGAAAAGAAACAAATGATTTATGTTTCTATTTATTACTGCATGGAAAGTAAATACTATTAAAATTCCATGTTTAATGTTACATTTCAGAAACATCGAACATTTTGCGGTGTTTAAGACAAATTCCACGGCCTGAAATTATGAATTCTGCACATGTTCTGCACGAAAAGTGATTTTTCGCGGACGAACAACTATTCTGCATGATGATGCAAATTCTGCAAATTTTACCGCGTCCGCGGAATCGCGGAATTCAGGAGGGACCGTTTCATGCTTATTTCCTCTTCTTTTCTTCTTTTTTTAACATATTCATTTTTGTTTGTTCTTTTGTTAGTTTGCTTGCTTCTTTGTTTTGTTTTTTTTCTTTGGATTTTTTATTATTTTTTATTATTATTTATTTATTATATTTTATTTATTACGTTTTTGCGGGGTGTGCGTGTGTGTGTTCTTGAAGTAGTTTTTTCTTCGAATTTTGTTTTCTTTTCGGGTTTTTTTTGGTTTTTTCGAAGGGGTGGGGGTAGGGTTTGCTTGCTGTTCATTGTGGGGATAGAAAGCACTGCTTCCCCCCCCCCCCCCCCCCCCCCCCCCGTATTTTTAGCTGATGTAATAATAGATATAAATGATGTGTACGAGTTAATAAAACTAGCATGTTCGGTAAACCAGGTAGTCGTGCGCAATTTGACTGGTATTCATCTTCTTCTATCATATCACTTTCATTTTACGTCAGGTGCATACACCAGTTTAGCGAACATCAAGCGTCCGCCCTCCTTAACACGCGCCATGTTGGGTATGAGTTTAATGCAGTGTACGTCAGGGATCGAAATACTGCTGACCCACCGGTTTTTGTCTGTTAACATCACCATGGACCGATCACTCATGGTTGGTTTCGCTCGTTTCGTTCCGGGCCGGCACAATTTGTAGCTTGTTGGACCGAATATCCGACAGGAATGTCGGTCAATCTCGACCCCTGTGTGTGTAAAATATACCTGTGTATACCTGTATCGGGTTTCCTCCAGCAGACCTGCTATTAACTGGTCTTCGCTCATTATGTATAATTGGGGTTTCAGTTTCATTCACCAGGAAAAGTAATACGTGGTACACACGTACGGCAAAATTACTTTGTGCATACATAACAAATAATAGTAACAGGCGCGGCTCCACGATTTTGTAAACGGGGGCGGGGGGGCCACATAATTTTGGGGGCTATTTCTCATTCTATCTAGTGCACCAAATGGTATGTCAAAGGCCGTGGTATGGGTTATCCTGTCTAGGGAATTGTGCATATAAAAGATCCCTTGCTACCAAAATGTTTGACATCCAATAGCCGATGATTGATGTCATTGTGCTCTAGTGATGTCGTTAAACAAAAACTTTAACTTTGTTTGCATACATCCTGTAGATTAATTCGTTCGTTCTTCCGTCTGTCCGTTAGCACTTCCAATCAACCTAGCGCTCATCGACTTTGAACATCAGAATTTGGACTCTTAATATACAAGCAGTTAATAAAAAAAAAAGCTCCAAATACCCTTGTTATTGTTGGGGGAAAAAATTCAATAATATGTGTGTACTTTGTTTAAAAGTTTGACGGTTAGTATAATTGTTGTTTAATTAAAAAAAAGGTAATAAAATAGTTACGCAATTTTAAATTTTTTTTGACAGAGCGTATTTTCCCTAATCAACAAAATGAAGTGTAAAATACAAAGTTTCATTTTCTCAGTTTGAGGCTTTATTTTAGCCACATATAAAGCACTCGGATAGTCCAGACTTTAAATATTTAAAATTATCATTACGTCACAGTGCAATGACATTTGTTAAAATGGACTAAACCATTATTCTCTTTCATTCCAAGTTTTGTCCCAAATATTATCTTTATTGCATTCACTGTAGGAAATGTATGGAACAATATCAATTTGCAAGTTCCGTATCTTGGTTTATAATTTTTCTAAATTATTGTTCAGTGACATTTCTATATATAAAAACCCAACAAAACAAAACCGTTTTTAAAAAATAGGAATTAAAAACCCAAAGCATTAATGCGTGCCCTGGACTCGTTGGTTTACATTCAGTGGTGCACAAAAATATAAATCTCGACCTTGTTATGAAACGTCTACAAATTGACCCTAACCTTTAATTTGATGAATTGATTGTGGAAATAATGAATACAGGATCACAATAAAGCTTTCTTTATCATTGTCACGTGAGGGTATGCAGTAGTAATGAGCAGTCTAAGATACAAGTCTTCTTGAAATGTTTTCAATAAGGATTTTTTATTGAAATTTTTCTTCGCAAGTAATTCAGCTTCTATATTGCTGTCTTTCTATGAGAAAACAAGAACGAAAAAAAATATATAATAATAATAATTTTGATTGGTGTTATACGCGATTGAACATGTTTATGCGTGTCTGTATGCCGATAGCAATATGTATGGTTGGTAGGCAGTGCAGTAGGTTGGGGATCGATGGGTGGGCTTTAAGTGGGTACGTTGGTTGATAGAAGCTAGGCACTAGAAAATCAAAGGGTTTGTTTTTAACTAGCCAGTTAAGACTAAGTAGGTGAGAAGGTTCGTTGAATGCCTTCTACAAAGAATGGTTATAACCAACAGAAAAGGCAAATGTGGATTTTAATTAAAATTTATTTAGTTTTGCTAGAAAATAACAAAGAGAACACTTCAATCCTAGCTGATCAAAGACAACGAATGGTTTATTTCATAGGGGCAACCCAATGTTCAACGGACTCTATCAAAATCCATGTCATTTTTCCCCGCACATGACGAAATCATCAACACTACTAATTGTATAGAAAACAAAAAATAATATTCAGAGGAAAAGTGAGTAGTAATTTCAAATATAAATAGTCGCATCATCGCGATAACAGATGTTTTGAAATCAGCGTTCCTCCAAGAATCATCATAACCAAAGGTGTTCCCATTCCACTGAGAGCCGAGCCCTGGAAATAAATAAATAAATAAATATATAAGTAAATAAGTTTATTACATACCTATTCAATCTTACTATAGTGATAAAGACTTTTGAAACCGTGCAATAAATTTATTTTGTATCGCACATATGTACAATACAGACCGGAACTTGTAAATTGGGAATTCCCCTTTTCTTTTTATTACTGTTAGCGCCATTTATTTACTGACGTCAAATATGATTTATAAATGACGTCACGTCGTATTTGAAACATTACACAAGGCTGCCCCAGAGTATGATTCTTAACGTTAAGTACATCCATGAAAGGAGTTTTGATCATAGATTTAACAAAGTATTGTTATGACGTTAAATTAAAAACCGTTTTTGTAAAACGTAAAAGAAGGTATGTAATAAATACAGAACTTCACATACGTGGTTTTCGCTTCCTATTTATTGCACTCGTTTATTTTGCGTAGCGGTCTTGTGGTATATATTGTTGCGCAAAATACACTCGTGCAATACATAGGAAGCGAAAACCACGTATGTGAAGTTCTGTATATATATATATATATATATATATATATATATATATACGTAAATAAATAAATAAATAAATAAAACTAAAAATACCTAAAGTCCATTCACGCTAAAACCACACTGATTAATAACTACGATAAATTACTCTACCTTTAATTATTGTTAGATTCCCCCACATTTTGTACAGACAGAAATCTTGAAAAAAAAAAAAACATTACATTGACACAGATTGCACATATTAGATGACCATGTCACCTATGTCGACTTCGCTGAGATCGCCGAGGGCAAAATGTATGTAATGTTGTGCAGGCTACCATTTTGCCTTTTTATGGAATACTTTTTAAAATGGGAAGAAAGGATGTGACGTAACCATAATCCTAAACTTAACCCATTTTCTTTCTGGGGCATGTCCACCATACCCTCTGCTGACTGGTTCAATTCAATTCTATAGCACCATACCCAAATATTTATCTTTGACAGTAGTTTCCAACTCACAAACGTCAGAAACAAGCTACATTATTTATTCAACCAATCTGAATGCACTAATCGTGTAAAGAAAAATACCGGTTGGCTACATAAACTGCTATTACTATATTGATAATTTTAACCAAGAAAGAAGTACTGTAAATTACCCAGCTCGTCTTATAGGTGCGACTAAAGGTAAATATTTAGACCATTTTAGGGGAAATCTGGTTGCCCCAGCCAAAAGAGATGGATCTAGTAACAGGACGAGAACGTAGATTACATAAACAGACTATACAGCTACAACCATACTTATTACATTGAATACATCCAGAACATCGCAAACAATTTACTAAACTACTTCTCCGCAAACACTAACTGAACGTTGAAACTGGACAATACACAAAACCGTTTACCCCAGTAGAAGAACGATTATGTAATCAGTGCAATCTGATTAAGATGAATATCATATCATACATAATGTGTTAAATATAATACTCCACGCTTTAAACTATATGAATATTTAACTTTACATAATAACACATTTAGAATGATGTCCATGAATGAAACATTTATATTTATTATACAAAACCAGGATCCTGCTTGTGCAGGTGCATTGTGTGTAAACTTGTTTACGATTGTACATGTATTAACCAATAATTAGTTTGGTATCCTGTTTGTCTGTGCCATGCATGTACAAATATTACATGTTTTGCATCCAGTTCCAAATGTGGAATGTTTATATGTAATAAAGTTTACCTTATCTTATCTTAAGTTGTGTTTATTTGTATCCACTGGTCAGGTCACGTCATAGGGTTTCAAATTGGATTTCTTAAGTTCTTTTGCAGAAAAAAAGTATTAAAAATTATTTTCATGTGAAAAAAATATTTAAAAAGTAGTATTTCCAAGAAAAAAAGTACAATGTGGCAGCAGTGGGAGATGCAAAGTGGTGTCATTGAAAGTCTAAATTATAGTCCCATCATTCTATAAACATTAATTTCAGTTTAGTTTACCATGATAAGAAAAGTGTTTTGGAAATTTTTGTGTGCAATTTACAAATCATTCGGCTCAGAAATAAATATCTTCTACTAAATTCCATAATATGAAGAAAAAATGGCGTTCCATGTCGTACGGACTGTAGCTGTATTATCACAATGCTTTGGCACATTAAAATTAAAACTGCTCTAACCTTGACGGGTGTCAAAATTCTATACTGAGTCAAATTAAAAAATTCACAATTTAAAATGTGAATAAGTCGATAAGTGCTGAAAGCAGGAATTTCTCAGGAATAAATATTGTATTGTCAATGTCTACACTCCATTTGAAGCCCATCACAGCCCACGTGACCCCATCCATAGCACGTGCACATCACCATGAGGAAAAAGTGGTTTTGCACCTGCCACTGGTCACGTGATTATAATAGCACATGTGTTTTCATTTTTACTTGATCACAGTAGTCTGACACAACGAAAAAACACATTAAAACGATATTTGTTACGACCTGTTTCGATGCCACGCCTCACACATGTGCAGCGTGAACGTCGGCATGTTGCACGCGAGAACGTCAGTAGCTGACGTTGCAAGGGCGTTGGATTGCAATCGGCGGGCAATTTATGATCTGCGGACACGAATAGACCACGTGTGACGTCACAGGCAGATGACCGTAATATTGTTTTACGTGACCTCCGCAACCGTTTCATGACAGGTCTCACTATACAGATATCATCTGCCATTGAAACCCATGTTGAATTGCCCAACTTCAAATGAAGATTGCCAGTAGAACGGGTTCTCGTTGGCACTAACAACATAAACCATTGCGAACATACATTATATAAGCATTTATTTTCACTTCAAAATTAAGAACATTTCCATCTCAGTTTTTTTGCTATATGGCCGTAATATCTGGTTGTAATACCGGTTCATTAACCGATTCAACCCGATTGTCTCTTACGCTATATAGCCATGTCCCAAAAGGTCAATGCACAATATTACAAAATAGCATGGGCAAAATACAGCCAGAAGGCTTACCATTAAACATACATATTGTTTTAATTCTTCACCATTTCCTACAAGTGAATATGTGAACCGTAACTTGTGTCACAATTAGGAACTATAGTGGACCGTGATGAATGAACTCTCACCCGGAAGTGATCTGTGTAGTGAGATCATAGTTACAGCAACCAGTAATGAACTTTTCAGAAATCGGCTGTGAACCGCTGGCCTCCACGCACGGTTGCTATGTTGGACCCATCTTGACCCAATTTCATCGAGGTCAACGTTAACTGGGCACAACGTCATGGTCAGTGTTGTGTCAGTGAAATTGACAGATTCAGAGGCGGACGTGTAATGGTTTGGGGTGTTTTCTGTGGAAATGGCCGTTCTCGACTTCTTGTCATCCGTGGCAACCTCAACGCTGCTGCATACCGCGACCAGGTCCTGACCCAGGAACCTGTGCCCTTCATGGCAGCTCATGGTCCAGGCCTGATCTTTCAGCATGACAACACCAGACCCCACACGGCCATATTGATAAGGGACTACCCGAGGAACGCGGGCATCAATGTCACGGATTACCGATTGGCCTTCAAGGTCGCTCGACCTAATTCCATCGAGCACGTCTGGGATGTGCAGGGAAGACGCCTGCGCTCTCTCAGGAACCATCCACAGACTTTGCAGGAACTCGGTACATCATTAGTGCAGTCTTTACACACATCAGGCAGTCAATGAGGAGGTGTCGCATTGCAGTTGTGGGTACACATGGAGGGCGTACGCGCTACTGAACCTGTGATTTCATCAGACGACCCTGCTTGTGAATTACCATTTTGACTGTGTTTTTGACGAATGCTGTGGGCGCATCAAACAGATTTTTGACTCAACATTTATTCCTATTCTTTCTTTGGACGTCATACAATAACAAAATATCTATTTAACACGTTCTTCTGTCATATTTGCTAATTAGCCAAAATGAAACGGTTGTGAAGTTTTTAATTTGACTCCGTATATTACGAGCAGACAACGCTGTTTACAAGTCGGCATTTTTTTATTTTTTTTTATTTCCCCATAATTTTAGACAAAATTAAGTTTAAGTGTTAAAAGATAAAAAGTACCTTTTTTCAAATGTATCATTACCAAAATATACCGTTGGATATTTTATATTAATAATTTGTTGTGAACGAAGCGAAAAGCAGTGTATGAACGGAACTGTATAGTTTGCGGAAGTGATTATTTATAGCGACAATCAGTCAGTTGCTTGAACAAGATGTTTCGCCAATTAACTATTATTATTTTATAATAATTGTTGTTTAAAATTATATTTATTTTATGGGATAAAGCGAGATAAATGGTTTGTTATTGTAATATGTCATTTAGGGCTTAAAAATAATATTTTCACACGTGTCTATAAGCCAGTTTTGTATGCAGATCAGCACGAAAAATGGCAAAACTTTAAATTCTTTTAATAATCAATATTTCACTAAATCTGTGCTAAAATATCCTTTACATTTATATTTATTAATATTTATTATCCCAGCCGTCACTCATAACAGGGGAAATATTTTCCATATTTTTTCAGTGAGAAATATTCTGCATTGGTTTAGCGAACAATACTATTGGACAATTTGATGCTTACAAACCAATGACATTGTCGGTACTACATATGACGTCATCACGATTTGGCAAGCACACAAAATGACGTCATGGAGTTTTTGGTGTTAAATTTTTATAAGAATTGTTTGTCATTTTTTAGGAATTTATCGATGTATAAAAGTCACAAATGGTATAAAATCGCGTAGCGTAGCGAAGCGATTTTATACTACATTTGTGACTTTTATACATCGATAAATTCCTAAAAAATGACAAACAATTCTTATAATTACAAACAGTACAAGAAGTGTACCTTAAAACACTCAAAAATAATTTCTTTCGTTCTTACCGTCAACCATGTTCTGTAAATAAGCGTAGGAATACATGTATACATACTATTGGAAATTGTCCGCTAAAAATAAAAATAAGTATTGAATCAACAAAAACAGTGTATATATCTTTATTATAACTTCTTTTTAAAAAATGAAACAATTTCATGTGCAGATTTGTCTTGTGTTTTTCAATCGCAAAGTGACCTTGATATTAACTTTTGTTTACGTGTAGTGACTGTTGGTGTTGTGCGGTTATTTCGATCTTGGTCTTCCGTGATGACGTATTTTTATGAGGTTTATGGAAGGATAACGCTTGGTTTTTTAGTGACGTCAGCCAATCAGAATACAGTAAATCGTATAAATTCGGAAAGTTTGTAATTATAACAAAATAAACAGTGCGTGAAGTGGTTTATAGAGAATACTAAACGAGTCCCCGTGAGAGACCATTTATATTACAACGAGTGTGTTTTTGATCGTACATCACGAGCGGAAGCGAGTGATGTACGATCGACAACACACGAGTTGTAATATAAACGGTCTCTCACGGGGACGAGTATAGTATTCTATTTATTACAATGCGCTACATTATTAATTTGAGTCGCCAAATATATGTTTTGTCTCTCACTAAAAGGGACACTGAACGTAAACAAAACAGCGGAGTGATTCAGAGCGCATAACCCTTCTTTGACTATGCACTCTTTTTATACTATTAAAGTATTTATGCTTTCGCAATGTCATAGAGTCCCTCCATCCCAAAAATAAAAATAATTAAAACAAATAACACACACTAGTAGTAAACAGCTGTAAATTGTAAAGCATGTGTATAATAAAAAGCAAATAAATACACAGGAATTGAAATAATTAGTTTTGAATTTGAATGACGTCAGTATTCCAATGACGTCACTTTGCATCTCCTTACAATAACTATAAATTGGGTACATGACGTTTCCGTTTTAAGAATGCTGGAAACATTTCAGTGCAAAATTGCTATTGATTTTTTTTTTTTTTGTGAACAACACACCTGAATGTGTTTGAAGAAAATCTTGTCATTAAAACATTGTACCTTTTACTAAATATGGCTTTCAAGTGACATTACGGTAAGATATGCTACATTTATTATGTACAAAGCCAAAACAAGGGTGCGAAAAGTGATCGGAGGTCATGACCTCTCAAAAAGCATATCTCACATTGTGGGATATGAAAAATCTCTCACGGGTATCTCCGTCACCGCGGTGTAATAAACATCGTTTCTGTACAGGTTGGCCTTCGTGCATGTGCGTCAAAAATAAAGGCTTTTATCCTATAACTTACCCATGATATCTATGTCATAAATCCATGTGATAATTTACTTTATTACATACCTATTCAATCTTACTATAGTTATAAAGGCCTTTTGAAGCCGTGTAATAAATTTATTCTGTATTGCACATATGTGCAATCTGGACCGGAACTTTTAAACGGGGAATCCCCTTTTGTTTTTATAGCGGTTAGTGCCTTTTATTTACTTACGTCATATATATATATATGATTTACAAATGACGTCATAACTTATTTGAAACATTACACAAGGCTGCCGCAGAGTATGATTCTTAACGTTAAATGAATTCATGAAAGGAGTTTTGATCATAGATTTAACAAAGTGTTGTTATGACGTTAAATTAAAAACTTTTTTTTAAAGTGCTATGCCAGACCATACACTAAAATTTCAAATTCCATAATTAAATGCTTTCTTAATTCATTGCAATAATATTTTACACCGATATGTAAATCAATAATTACGAAAATGCCCCATAAAAGTATTAAAACATCACTCCCGTAGAACACTGCCGGAAACGACCGAGTAAAATTCTCGGTAAAAACATTTGCCTGTAAATAGCCGTGACGTCACGAAGGGAACGCGCTTCACTGAAACCTACCACGAGATGACTGCCAGCGCAAGCGAAAGTGGGACCGACAGCGACTGCCAAGCTCATTGATCATGCGATTCTTCTTTCGATGATGAATAGTGTAGTAATGACGACTGGACTAATATTTGTGCAACATAACAAATAATGCCGTATCAGTGTGAACCTGGAACATCTTCCGACGAACCACCGGCCTGACAGATGATGATGAAAATGGTCGTGGAGACAGCTTACCACTAATTTACAACTTTTATTCTTGTTTTGTTCTTTAGATTTTCGTGCGAATTATTTTGCTATACTGTATATTCTAATACTTGTGATGTAGTAGAAAAGACGATAAATAACTCTTGAATTCTACGAGTCAAGTGGACCCGATATCGGTAATTTTAAGAAATAAACAAAAACGACTTTTAGTCCGTCCCATCCCTCTATGAAGATGGGGTTTTTTGTGAATAATTTATGTTTAGTTTGACGTAAAAAAAAAAAGTAAAAGTGTTTTGGAAATAACAAAACAATACTATTTTTTGTGTGTAGTTGTGAAAACAGTCTGCTCAGAAATAAATAACTTATTTTAATTTAAAAAAATAAACAAAAACGACTTTTAGTCCGTCCCATCCATCTATGAAGATGTTTTTTTGTGTGAATAATTTCAGTTTAGTTTGACGTAAAAAAAAAGTAAGTGTTTTGGAAATAACAAAACAATACTATTTTTTGTGTGCAGTTGTGAAAACAGTCTGCTCAGAAATAAATAACTTATAGCACATTCCACAGTATGAAAAAAGGTTTTCTCTGTGGTAAGGTATAGTAAAATTAATTTAATGTATTTTCTTTTCTTTTTTACAAAAAAACCCCTACATTTTTGTAGGATGGGACGGACTAGGCTATAGATACTTACTTGTCTGTACTTTATTGTTTTAATGTTCTCGAACTGTAAAGAAAAATCTCACAAACGAACGATTGCAAACGACAACAAATCGGATCTCGATGATTGCACGAACCGTGCATGAGAAAACAAACTGACCGGAGTTGAAAGCATAACGCAATTTGGGACATTGAGGATATGCACCCCAAGGTCGTTTCGACGTGGATGGCGTCGGCTTGTTGTCATTTGTTTTGTGTCGCAGAAACATTGTTGGTACGGCATCTTTTTTTAAAAGCCATAACACATGGTATTTCCATATCTCGCTTAAGCCGACAAGCCAGTTCGGATGAATCGAAACTAAAGTGTCTGCTGTTGCAACGGTCTCCGGCATTTTCTTCCTGTCCAGTATTTCCACGTTGTTTTAATCAAATTCACACACAGCTTTCTCACAGCAACATTACTAGGAAATGCGTGAAGACTAAATTTATCGGCTTTTGTATTGCTACAGCCGCCACCAACACGCCGTTTAACCATAATAAACACAAAAGAAGCAATGAACAATGGCGCTAACTATCGAAAGGAGTTCCCTTCATGACGTCACGGATCAAATCTTACGGAAATTCCCGAAACGAATTCAGCTGGTTCTGTTTTTCAGGGGAATATTTTTAAATGGAAAATATACCGGTATATAATTTTTAAAAATTTTTAAAAATAATTTTCTAATCATATTAAATAATATCTTGATTGATATAGCTCAATACATCATACATCTGGAACAGCACTTTAAAACATAAAAGAAGGTATGTAATAAATACAGAACTTCACATACGTTATGTCCCGAGTGAAATAATGAAGTGTTTCACTCGGGACATAAATTTGATAAAAACTGGTACCGAGTTTGTTATTCTATTTATTACCTCAGCTATTTTGTTCTCTAAATATACAGAACTTCACATACGTTGTTTTCGCTTCCTATTTATTGCATGAGTTTATTTTGCGCAAGAATATATACCACGAGACCGCGTATGTATTTATTATTTATTACCCATATGGGCTCAAATATCCATGAAAGGAGTATTAATCAGATTTAAGAGTTGTTATGACGTTAAATTAAAAACGAAAACCACGTATGTGAAGTTCTGTATTTATTACATACCTTCTTTTATGTTTTACAAAAACAGTTTTTAATTTAACGTCATAACAACACTTTGTTAAATCTGTGATCAAAACTCCTTTCATGAATTCATTTAACGTTAAGAATCATACTCTGCGGCAGCCTTGTGTAATGTTTCAAATAAGTTATGACGTCATTTAAGTAAATAAAAGGCACTAACAGCTATACAAATATATTTATTAACCCGGTTTGCAAGGTCTCTAGGTAATGTGTTGCTGTGGATGGGTCATTTGCTTGCAAGCCAACAAGATCGTGCACCTGAGCGTAACGTTTTCAAAGATTTGTTTAAAATGCGTAACGTCAAACTAAGCTGTGTTAATCACGATTACGTCATATTATCGATGGCGGCGACTTTAGTACAGTGATTTACTAAAAAAAATATTAAAATGTTATTTTAGAAGTGTTATAGAATAAATACAATTCGTTACTCGGTTTTTTTAATATGTAAAATATCAACCTCGTCTAGTTAATCGGTATTTGTCTCGGCAGAGCCTCGACAAATACCGATTAACATAGACTCGGTTGATATTTTCCATATTAAAAAATACTCGTGACGAGTCCTCTATTTATTACATACCTATTCAATCTTACTATAATGATAAAGATATTTTCAAACTGTGTAATAAATTTATCTTGTATTACACATATGTGCAATCTGGACCGGAACTTTTAAATGGGGATTTCCCTTTTTATTTTTACTGCAGTTAGCGCCTTTTCGTTACTGACGTCATATATGATTTACAAATTACGTCACAACGTATTTGAAACATTACACAAGACTGTCGCAGAGTATGATTCTTAACGTTAAGTAAATCCATGAAAGGAGTATTAATCAGATTTAAGAGAGTTGTTATGACGTTAAATTAAAAATGTTTTTATAGTAACATAAAAGAAGGTATTTAGAGAATAACTAACGAGCTACGAGGAATTATGAATTATCTGTCCCGAGTGAATGAATGTTGTAAACCCGAGCCTTTGGCGAGGGTTTTACAACATTCATTCATGAGGGACAGATAATTCGTAACTCCTCGTAGCGAGTTGGTTATTCTCTTTATTACCCATTGTCAATTTTAACTGATTTTTAATGTAAAAATTCCTCTGCAGTCTACAACAAAGCCATCAGCCATTACGTCATATAATCTTACGCACATTACATGACGTAATGTAAGTGACGTCATAGCATAACGGCGTTCTTTTTACAGCCAAATGTTCACAGTACAAAATAATACGACTGTATTTGCATTTGAAAATAATTATTTTTATATATTACTAAAGCCGCTGCTTATGGAAATATACCATTTCATGTTTACGAAACAAGTGAGTCCATTTGTTTTTGTAAATCTTTGTATATCGTATAACGTATGTGTAATCTGACTCATGAATGGAAACATTATATGAATGAAAGTGAAGTTCCGGCCATGACAAGCAACCAACCAAACATCGTGATTTTTAAGCCAGCCAATCAGTGGCTGTAGAAGCAATCTGCACACTGTGCAGAGATCGAAAAAATATTACCCCGTATATTTGAGCCCATATGGCCTCGGACCACAATTAATTTCGCTATATGTTTCTATATAGCCTTAGTGGCTATAACATTTTTATTAATATCAGCAGGCCCGTGAAGTTTTGTATGTACCTTTGCCTGCATGGGGGACACATACCCTGAAAAGGACAACCCCTGTTGTCCAGCTCTTTCTCCCAGCATATTGGTTTAAACAGACACACCCTCTAAACCAGGCCGGAGTACACCCATTTTACACAAAAAGCACTACTTTTGCATGGGCCGGAATTACCACAAACAAGTCTTCAATGTCAGCAAGTTACACATGTTTACAAACTACATGCTATCCCCTGTCACTTCAGTCAAACAGTTGCCACTTCATAGCTGTCTGCCATGAAATAATCACAGTCAAACAGCAGACTACTTGCGCGGTGAAACTTCCGGATTTTGGACAACCAAATGGGAAGATAACTGTAATCTGAGGCCATATGGGTAATAAATAATAAATACATACGCGGTCTTGTGGTATATATTCTTGCGCAAAATAAACTCGTGCAATAAATAGGAAGCGAAAACAACGTATGTGAAGTTCTGTATATTTAGAGAACAAAATAGCTGAGGTAATAAATAGAATAACAAACTCGGTACCAGTTTTTATCAAATTTATGTCCCGAGTGAAACACTTTTCATTATTTCACTCGGGACATAAATTTGATAATAACTGGCAACTCGTTTATTATCATCTATATAACTTATAATTGTTTGACGTCCAAATATAAAAAGTAACTGAGAATTGGAATCTGTACATAGATTTTCTCATCCTTACCCATAGTTGTTTGCAAGATGGCTGTATGCCTAATGTCACCCATACATTGTCAATACAACAAAAATACTTCAAAACTATGTTGACAATTTGCTTTCAGAAGGAAGGAATTTTTTATTTAACAACGCACTCAACACATTTTATTTACGGTTATATGGCGTCAGACGTACGGTTAAGAACCACACAGATATTGAAGGTGGAAACTCGCTGTCGCCACTTCATGGGCCACTCTTTGATTAGCAGCAAGGGATCGTTTATATGCACCATCCCAGACAGGATGGAACGAGAAATAGTCGAATGGGTCCACCGACGGGGATCGATCCTAGACCGACCGCGCATCAAGCGAACGTTTTACCACTGGGCTACGTCCCGTCCCGCTTTCAAAAGGAGTTGAAATGGATGGGGTGTTTTGGTTGGGTTTTTTTTTAACCCAGTAGTGATGAATAAAATGTTTGAATACGTCTATTCTTTTTCATGTATATGTATAAAATTTGGTTGCGCTAATTTGGAATGGATTGTTTTTGCCAGAACAATAATTTATATTTTGTGTTTATACCTAAAAAGAGTATAAATATGGTAAAACTCACTCGCCCTAAAACGTCTAATTCGAACCGAAAGTAAGTTATGGTCGCTAACATAGTCAAAGCTTCTGGAACAATTGCACACAAAAAAAAAAAAACCTATACAGTAACTATACAGACACCCCCCCCCCCCCCCCCCCACACACACACACACACCAAATGACGCCCATGCTAGAGTTCTGTTCATACACCGGAACTAAGGGTGCGAAGACTCAAGAGTGATTCCTCGACCTCAGTGATAGACGTTCACTTACTGATGACTCTTTAGGTGGTTCGGTAGCTCCAGGCGTAGTCTTTGTTACCGACGAAGCATCAGCAGTATCACCACCAGCATCACCATCATCATCAGCAGCAACCGTAGGCGAAGGTTCAGCCGCAGCCGTTGTCGCTTCCGTCGTCATTTTTTCATCTTGAGCATTAACTGAAAGTAATCATTGCTAACTCGTATATTATTCACACACGTCAGACCTTGTGCTTTAAGGCGGGCGCCCGAGTAAAATGTCTAGCAGGTGAGCTACAAACTGCCAGCCAAGCCCAAAATAATGTTGAAAAAACAGCCTGCCTGGAGAAATACCCTAAAGTTTTAAAATATCAAGTTGAGGTGCGATGTTATTAACAGCTACATGTAACACAGGGAAAGCAATGTGTTACATTTTATTAGTCTTAGATTTAGAAGAATGAAATTGTGTAAACAGAATATCCATGTTCATTCACGTTTCTTATTTAAACAGAACGTTTAACGTAATGTTAAGGTGGGAAAAGGTTTTTATATAGGCTAAGCATGTTGACCAATCCCAATATTTAAATATTAACATAACGATACAATTCACTGTTGAAATATTGATATCGAAGTTTGACGTCACTTCGCGCTGCATAATATCTGCCACCAGCTTAAAATGACTCACTTTTCAACACAAATATTCGTTTCCCAATGAAATACAGTGATATTAAATGCATGTACATACACAGCGTTTCTTCGTCTTTCCAACATACATAATTATTTAATTTGTAATTCGGTTAAAACTACACAAATAACGATTTTCAAGAGAGCTCTGTCAATGACGTCGCGGCCATGTTTACAGCTGATAGGGTCACATGATATTTTTTTCTTAATGCGGCATCTGACGTCAATGGCTTCTTTTGGAAGTGTTTTGATGCGTTCAAGACGTGGTTCATTGTTAAGAAAGGTCGATTTTGTGACTCATAACGAAATGTGATATTTTAAATGTAGTTTGAAAAACACTGAACTTCAAATGGATTTTGAATATATTTCTATACTCCGGCACATCGAGTTCACATATTCAGTTGTTAAATTGAACCTATTTCTATGTTTTCTTTGAAATTTCAAGTCATTTCACCCTAGCGCATTTGAGCGCAAGGCGTCCTAACTGGGGTTGTCTCAGCAGTCATGGCGGCAGCCATTTTATCAATCCCATAATGCATCGCTTCAAGGTGGCACTGCCTATGTTACATGTGTTTTAATTTTTAAAAATAAATATTAAGTTGCTGAAATTGCGTTTTGTTATAAATGACCAAGTGTCAAATATCGGAGGTGAATCTAACCCTAATAATTTGTGGCTAGCGAGCTGTCATCTACAATTAGATTGTTTGGGTTGCATGAATTTCTTCTTTTTTTCTCTTCTTTTTTTTAAAGCTGCAATCTCGCCTCACATTATAATTAGAATTATGAATAACTCATTTAAACATAGAAACACACCTACAGTTTTTATAAAGAATTGCGTGTGACAGTAATACAATTTTAATAGTAAAAAAAAGAGAGAAAGTTTTAGGTCATACTCCGATCAGCACATAGTACCCTCCCCAACATGCTATATTGTTCTTTTTAAATAATGTATTTTCCGGGGAAATATGACCCGACCCCCACCCCCACCCCAACACACACACTAAACACTTTGCTAGCCACAGTTAGGACCTTCTCTACACAATTTCTTGCACAGGCGATCCTCGTTTCAATGCTTCAAATTAATTTTATATGTACATTAAATTATATTATAAACATGCTAAAGTGTAAACTATGCTGTAATAACAACAAAAATAATTTATCCTAAAACATCTACCTAGTAATATTAGTATTTGTATAAACATGTTTATGTTGGTCTGGCATGTCGATTTTTAAAGATAGGTAGGGCCCAGATGTCCAACATGTTAGAAAGAAGACATTGTGGTACACATGATTGTAAGCATAATTGGCAGGCAAATCAAAACATAAATAAACAAAAGCAAACAAAAACCCAATCCACAAAAAAAACACCCCAAAATAAAATACCCCCTCCCCACGATACACACACGCCAATAACCCCCACCCCCAAAAAAAAAAAAAAAAAAAAAAAAAAAAAAAAACAAAACAACAACAACAACAAAAACAAAACAAAAACCACAGAAAAAAACAAACAAACATAAACCAGACGAACACGCACATTTTCTATCTATATTTACAGTGGCATGCATTAATCACATTTTACCGGCCTCGGTGGCGTCGTGGCAGGCCATCGGTCTACAGGCTGGTAGGTACTGGGTTCGGATCCCAGTCGAGGCATGGGATTTTTAATCCAGATACCGACTCCAAACCCTGAGTGAGTGCTCCGCAAGGCTTAATGGGTAGGTGTAAACCACTTGCACCGACCAGTGATCCATAACTGGTTCAACAAAGGCCATAGTTTGTGCTATCCTGCCTGTGGGAAGTGCAAATAAAAGATCCCTTGCTGCCTGTCGTAAAAGAGTAGCCTATGTGGCGACAGCGGGTTTCCTCTAAAAAAAACAGTGTCAGAATGACCATATGTTTGACGTCCAATAGCCGATGATAAGATTAAAAATCAATGTGTTCTAGCGGCGTCGTTAAATAAAACAAACTTTACTTTACTTTAATCACATTTGTGCTATTATTATTATTATTATTATTTGTCGATTTAATTAATCAGTAAAAAAAAATCAGCCTTTTACCTTTTGCAAATGTATTTTTACTGGTACTCAGCTTAAATCAAGACCGCCCCCACCAAACCACCATCCCAAAAATGGAAGACACGTCGCCCCCCACCCCACCCCCTAACATTAATTTTTCACTACCTTTATGTTTTTCTGCAACATTGTTTCACTTTTTTGCATAACAGAAGATGGAAATGATTGGGGTATTGTTCCATTGTCCTGATAAGCTAAATAAATATATTAAGTTGTGAAAACAACAACGTCCGCTTTGTATTGCTTATTTTCCGATTTTACGTTTATAACGACGTTAGGGTTCATAACATTTTAACATTATAATGGTATATTTTACCATTTTCCAGTGGCTTCAAAAACACTATTACATATTCCACAATGATATTTGGCGTGTTTCACTTCCATTTTAAAGTGAAATATAAACATGGCGATTAGTAGTTGAGTTTCACCGGCAAGTTTAGAAAAGCGAGTCAAAATTTGGCAGACATATTTCACAGCACGCCAAACTTCAAAGGGCTATAACTTGCTAACCACTAAACATTTTTCCGTCCGGTTTTCATTAATTTACATCTTTTGGTACATATTTTTGTTTGAAATAAAAAACTTGACCACATATTTATGATTTATTTTTCGTTGTTCTACCTAATTAAAGGGACATTCCTGAGTTTGCTGCAAGTTTTAAGATGTTATCGACTAACAGAGACTTTTTAACGATTGTAATTAAATATATTTTTTCTGCATAAAATATTAGCGGCTGCATTTTAAACGTGTTTCTGATCGTTCTAATATTTGTATTAGGTTAAATTTCATTTTATTTCCTAAAATATATTCTTTTCGTAGGTACGAAATTATTTGAAAACAGAATCCAGTTTGGACGACCAGAAACACATTGAATATAGAGACACTAATACTCTAAACAAGAAACTATATTTATTATGTAAGTTTAATCGTAGAAGTATTTTATTAGTCGGAAACATTTTACAACGCAGCAAACTCAGGAATGTCACTTTAAGACTGCATACGTCGATTTCTCTTGTCAGATGATGTAC
This sequence comes from Gigantopelta aegis, assembly GCF_016097555.1. Taxonomy (NCBI): domain Eukaryota; kingdom Metazoa; phylum Mollusca; class Gastropoda; order Neomphalida; family Peltospiridae; genus Gigantopelta; species Gigantopelta aegis. The sequence goes on along the minus strand of NC_054713.1, from coordinate 997,805 downwards.
AGGTCAACATTGTATATTACGTCAATGCGAGCGCCGTATATAACTTGGTTCAGAATACGTTTTAATTTCTCTTAAAGCTGTATTTCAAAGAAAAGGGTGTCAGAAAAAGAATTCTACATTCGTTTCAGTTAGATTTATCTTGCATTTCGTTTACAATTTTATTACATACCCCATAAATCTTACTATATAAATACAGCCCTGAATACAAAAATGAAATACACTTTTCCGTATTCAACTCAACTGCCAGAACTATACCGTATTCAACGCTATTATTTATAGCACATGGTTACCGGGAATGCCCTTCGCGATATGTAAACAAAATTCGTGCTTGGTTTGTTTAAAATGCTATTTTGTGGAAAATTTGAACTGAAAACAGACGAAAACGGTGGCAAATATTTACAGTTTAGTGAGCGCATACCAAAACTTGAGACGGGAACACTACTAACCAGCGAGCTTTTAATCCACGATAGTTAAGGTCGACGACAGTCACTTTTTGGACCCTTGTTTTGGCTTCGTTACATCGTACACAATTCTTATTCTTTTTCAATAAATAAAACATCTCCAACCGTAATTTTGTGATATGATATATTTGACAAAAGGTACCTTTTATTTATTTCATCTTTCAAAACTTCAAATTAATATTTTGTCCAGAATTATGAAAAAAAAGAAAAAGGTAATGACCTGTAAACAGCGTTGTCTGCTTGTTATAGGAATTTGACAGGGGTCAAGGTCTCACTACGCAGATGACTTCCACTATAGTTCCTAATTGTGATACATGTTATGGTTCACATATTCACTTCTAGGAAATGGTGAAGAATTAAAACAATATGTATGTTTAATGGTAAGCCTTCTGGCTGTATTTTGCCCATGTTATTTTGTAATATTGTGCATCGACCTTTTGGGACATGGGTGTATAGCACAAGTGACAGCCGGAGTGAATCGGTTAATGAACCACCTGTTCGGACCGGTACTACAGCCAGATGCGGTCATATAGCAAGAAACTGAGACGGAAATGTTCTCAATTTTGGAGTGAAAATAAATGCTTATATAATGTATGTTCGCAATGGTGTATGTTGTTAGTGCTAACGAGAACCCGTTCTATGGGCAATCTTCGCTTGAAGGTGGGCAGTTTAACATGGGTTTCAATGGCAGATGACATATGTGTAGTGAGACCATAATGTAAAACATGAAATTACTGTTTATCCCAAAATATACAAGTTTAACAAGCCACAATGAAAATGTACTAGTGTAGCATCTTTATAAAAGGTAATTACATCGATGTGGATTTGAGCCAAGCGTATGGGGGCCCTATTTGGGTAAATATTACAAACATGTCAATTTTATTTATTTTTATTATTTTTATTTTTATTTTATTTTTATTTTTTACGGGGGGTGTGTCAAAATGTATATTCTAGTGTTGTTACATGTAATAAATAAATTGATCTGAGTGTCTAACACTGAGTTTCTCATTGTAAAAGGTCAAAATTCAAGGTCACAAGTTCAATATGCAAATTCACCCTAATTTCTGTGATTTTGTGCATAATGAATTTTTTCGAATATAGTCATAGTGACAAACAGTTTTGATGGTATTGTGAATATATAACATAGTATTCTACTATGAAAGTAGAATTTATATCTGCCATTAATAATATGTGGATCTTCATGCTGAAATATACAGAAAAAAACAGGATTTCAACACTTCATTATGAAACAATTGTTGCCCATAGCAACAATTGATGGAAACTAATATTTTTAATGAACTAACTAGATAATTAGCTTCTTTGTATGTTCCCCATATTAGAACTACCAACAAGGTCATACATTACCATATAGTGGCTGCTTGTTTGATGGCCATCTATTGTGTGGATGACCAAGGAGTAACAATGTGATATGAAGTTTTATTGGATGGTATGGTGCATCTATCTTTTGGTGTATTGGTTAGAGTTCATAAGTTACATGGCTCTAGGTTAGCTTTTCATGGTGTAAATGACCCAAATTATCAAACTGACTTCAAACTAAGTTTGACAAAATCGGTCACTAGACTTTAAGGTCTCACTACACAGATGACTTCTGGGTGAGAGTTCATTCATCACGGTCCACTATAGTTCCTAATTGTGACACATGTTATGGTTCACATATTCACTTCTAGGAAATGGTGAAGAATTAAAATAATATGTATGTTTAATGGTAAGCCTTCTGGCTGTATTTTGCCCATGTTATTTTGTAATATTGTGCATCGACCTTTTGGGACATGGGTATATAGCGCAAGTGACAGCCGGAGTCAACCGGTTAATGAACCACCTGTTCGGACCGGTACTACAGCCAGATGCGGTCATATAGCAAAAAACTGAGATGGAAATGTTATCAATTTTGGAGTGAAAATAAATGCTTGTATAATGTATGTTCGCAATGGTGTATGTTGTTAGTGCCAACGAGAACCCGTTCTATGGGCAATCTTCGTTTGAAGTTGGGCAGTTTAACATGGGTTTCAATGGCAGATGACATCTGTGTAGTGAGACCCAAGGTTAGTAGACTAGATTTTATTTTAATGTGGCGCAGCATTGTAATAATACAGCTAATTTTGAATTTAAATGGCGTCAGTATTCCAATGACGTCACTTTGCATCTCCTTACAATAGTCATAAATTGGTTAAATGACTTTTCCTTTTTGGAAAATTTCCAATGTAAAATTGCTATTGAATTATTTATTTTTTTTAACATTACTAATGTAACTGGATGTCTTTGAACAAAATTTTGTGATTAAAAAATTGTACCTTTTACGAAATATGGATTTCTAGTGAAATTACGGTAAGATATGCTATATGTATTGTGTACGAGCCAAAACATGGGTGCGAAAAGTGACTGTCGTCGACTTTAGCAACAATGCCGTCGCAGGCACCGTCTCCTCACGTAGAAAACTTGAATGAACTGTCAACCGGATTATTCAGTGGAGCGATGATTTATGGAGGCACATTTAATATAAACTTAAACTTTTCAGCAACGAATAATTCCATGAACATCAATAAAAGAAAACACACCGATGACGACTCAGATACTGAGTGAACAGTTTTTGACATTTTTCTTCGTTGATAAAACTGGCACGCTGAAGGTTTTCTGACGTATTACGAGCAAATTAAATATTATATTGTTCGTGAATTTTAGTTATTACATTGTCTTTAAAAGGCATTTCAAACAATACCATTAAAATTATAGGTAACTTTTCACTCGTTCTTTATTTCTGTTTATTATATACATAGCAATGAAATATATAGATCTACGGAAACCATAAAAGTCATATCCGGTGAAAAGTCATGTTTTCACTGTATTTTAGCTACAGTGAAAATATAGAAGTCGTATTTACTTTTTTGTAAAAGTGCATGATTAAATTATCTCCCTTTGTCTCGGTTCTTCGTATTTAAATTTGATGATTACCAATGCATCTGATCGTATTTGAAAAATAAAAAACGTAATTTAAACAACTGTACCTATAAAAACGGGATACGAAGTGCAATTACGATAAAAAATATATAAAAGAAATTGAATACGAAGCTAAATAATGATGACACAATGTAGTGTCATCGAGTGTAAGTGTAAGAATTTAACGACGTTCGACTCGTTTTGTTTTTGTGGGAGTTTTTAGAGGATCGCTTTGTCAGGTATGTTTGCACCGCAGTATTGTTAAATAAATGTTAATAAAGATAAATTTTAATCAAATTTCTTTTTAAAAGTCTATGGTAAAGTAAATTTTCTGGCAAAGTTCCATAGGAAGAAATATATCATGACGTTACGTGTTTTCGATATGATAAGTGAAAGATATTACCAAAGAGCGAAAGATATTGTCAAAAATTTGGAAATATGTATATAATAAATAGACCATTTCATGGTGTTTTTTCCGAATACGATTTTTATGTCAACTCGTGATGTGTGAAAACCATATTTTCACTCATTGCTTCGCAATTCGTGAAAATATGGTTTTCACACATCACTCGTTGACATAAAACTCGTATTCGAAAAAAACCATGAAATAGCCTCTATTTATTGTTTAAATAGAACTATATTCCTATGTGTAATAATTGGTGGTTCTTCGGTCTGCGTAGTAACACAGCTGACTTAGTTGTGTAAATTTAGAAATCCCCGTCATTAGCTAGCAGTGTTACAATTTTTGAATTATTATTTGGAAATAAAATTCCAATTTAGGGTATGTAATAAATACATCGGGGTTTCCTGCAGGAAATACACTCGTGGAATACAGAAAGCAGAAAACCACATATATGTAGTTTTGTCTATGTATTCATCTCGCGTTCGCTCCCACTGACGTAGCCAGGACTTTATATTGGTGGGGGACCACAATGTCATGAGGGTCAACCACATTGTTTTTGAGACTGTCAACAGTAAAGGAAAGAATGAAAGAAGGAAACATTTTATTTACGGTTATATGACGTCGGACATAATATTGTTAAGGATACAGATATTGATAACACAGATATTGAGACCGGAAACCCGCTGGCGCCACTTCATGGGCTACTGCACCATCCAACAGACATATTACATACCACGGCCTTTGTTACAGCAGTTGTGGAACACTGGCTTGAATGAAAAATAACCCACCGACGGGGATCGATCATGCATCAGATGAGCACTGTATCACTGAGCTACGACCCGGCCCCATGTTAATAGGGTGACAAACATAAATAATGTAGTTGGGGAAAAAACGATGTGTGCTTGGGGAGAGCACAAACTCCCTTCCCCTCCCCAGGCAACGCCAATGTTTGCTTCTTAGGTACGGTTTGAAGCAACTCGGAAGCTAAACAGTTTTAACGATCATTCATGTAGTTTTTTGTTTATACAAGAACATTTTACAGTGGTCACGATTTAAACGCTTGGTGATGCTATTAATATATAATTATATAAATAATATAACAAAAATAATTCCTCTTTCAAGAGTGGACATTTGAAAACATAAGCAACACCTGGATAGGCCAGTAGTATAATACAGGCCACACCTGGATAGCCCAGTAATATAATACTTGAGTTAACAAAAAGGAAATGTCAGTTTTTAATTAAAATTACTGTATTGAAATCCAACAGTTAAAGCTCCTATATTCGGTTTCCATGGTATAATGTCGAATACTAATGCAAAATAAAAGCACAACTGCACCTTTGCTATCAATGGACCTACTACTCAACCCCCAAGACGTTAAAGGTCAGTTATGCCTGCTTTTTTATTTCGTAATCGATGTTATAACATAGTAATCGGATATAGTAGCTTTAACAAGGACTACAACACACAAAACGTCCGGCACAATTCACACTGTTCAACAGTTAATAATGTTTTTAGCCCAAAAAGACTTCACCAAAAGCTTCAAACATATCTTCGAACAGCATAGGTAACTGCTGTCCAAGAGTCTTTTAACGTACGCCACCCATTATTGTAAGACTGCGCCACTGTTCCCTTCAAGGGTTTGGTGGAATTCCTCTGCGTGCTGCTGCCGCCGCTGAAACCCTCAGTAGTTGCTGCTCCCAGGGTTTCTGCCAGAGGGTAAAACGGGTATGGCGCCAAACCCACATTTTTTTGCAGATTTTATTATTTCAGTTAACGTTCTGACAAAATTAATTACTCTTATCATTACTGTATGCTTTTCTTAACCCTAACCCTAAACTTAACCCATTTTCTTTCAGGGGGAGGCTCCACATACCCCCAGTTGACTGTAGTTGTATTCAACTCCATAGCGCCATACCCCAAAAGTTATTTCTGGCAGAAACACTGGCTCCCCAGAAAATACTATATCCCAATAATTACATGTACTACCAGTTTATAAACGTCTTCACTGCGAAAACTAATAAGAGTGACCCTTAGGTTAGCACGTGTCCATCTTTGTTTTCAGTAATGTGTTGTAATAAATATACGGACGTCCAAAAGAAACTAAAGAAAAATCTAAATATTTTTCATGTTCCAAAGCCATATACTAGTATACAAAATGTGTGGTGTTTTGGCATGATGTGAACAAAATGTATTTCCATTATCCAAATTATAAAGGGTAAAATACATGTTAACATATAACGCCCTATTTATACCATACACCTATTAGACGTAGTAAAACATTAGCCTATGTTCACAGAGTACAGTGTTTCGGATCAATGAACCTTCGGACCATAGAGCGGTCCCCGAGTCATGTAATAAAAGGCCCGTGACATGCTTTAGCGTCCACCCATTTCAATTTTTCCAGATAGGGAAGGAGGTTTTTATATTTATTTTTAATTGTGTATGTAGAATGGCGGAGTGCAGGAAGAAGACATCTAACCATGGTATTCGTGGTCAGAAGGCATGATAGGAAGGTACAAAGACCACAGAAACTTACAACATAGAAATTGCATAAACCTTCTATTCACTACATTGCATGATTATTGTATTTACATAATGATTGAACAGATAAAATAAACGGCATACATGTTAATGCGCAGGCGCAAGTGGTACATCCTTTGTCCGATAGAAAATTGACGTCATGATGAAATTCGTCGGTGATTGCGCAATAACTATAATAGGCGGGAAAACGTTGTTTTGATAGTTTTTACACTTTATTTGAAGTGGGGATTTTTTTTAAATAAAAAATAAAAACTATTTGGTGGTCCGGCGGGGACGCTAAACAAGTAATTGTTTTTACGTCACCTTAGGTGTTAAACTGCATTTCAAGCCTTCTAAATAATGTAATAGTGAAAAGTGGGTGGTGTGCCATGACCTCTTGCTATAGGCGTCCTGTATAACACTGCTAATTCACTCAGTGCAGGTGTCCTGTTCAAATGTTGCAACTTATTAATAATGTAAATAATTATTTTACATCTACAGATTTATATTCTAACTTATTACTAATGTTAGTGAAAGACACGCCCGTGGTCTAAGTATGTTTAGACATGGCTTTTTTTTTTAAATTAACAAATTATTATCAAGATCCAAACGACACTGATATTACGTTCCACATGGGAATCCTCCCACGAACATTATTCGTATAGTGCGATGCGTGGGAAGTTTGAAATGACCCCTTAATTAATCATTTATTGTTTTGAATACCTAAGGCAAAGTAAAAAAAAAAAAAAACAGAGTTGGTAATCATCTCCAAATGCGGGATGGGTGGGGGTGGGGTAGCGATTGTTGTCGGTCAGTACACAACAGGTACCAAACAATAATAATAAAAATAAATAAAAATAATAACAATCTCGTCCCAAAAAATCAACAATTTAATTAAATATAATAGGCCTAAATTAAATATTCTCTACTTCAACTTTGATATCCATGGTACATGATACTATAATTATCTGGGGCAGTCTTCACAAAGTAATAAAAAAATATTTTGGAAATTTTGAATTTTGATTTTATCAAATTAAATTTTAATAGGAAATTTAACATTTAACATTTTAAAGTCTATCTTCTTCTAAAGATTTGATTGGATAGTTCTGAAATTAAGTATGATTCTTAGGGGCAGTCTTCTAGGGATATTTTGGAAATTGTGAAATTTTTAATTTTTATTAAATGAAAAACAATTAAATAAAAAGTTAACATTTAAAGTTTTCCAAAAAAAATAATAATTTAACATTCAAAATTTGAAAGTGACAGTTCTGAAACTTGGTAGACTACTATAAGATAAGCCGACGCCATATAACCGTAAATAAAATGTGTTGAGTGCGTCGTTAAATAAACCAGTTCTATCCTACTATAAGATAACATACACATAGTTCTATACTTGGGGAAACATGTTGCCTTTGGAACCCAGATTGTTCATGCATACCACTGAGTAATTAAGATTTTATAGTACTTGTTTTCAAGCTGAATCGGATCAAATCTACAAAGACTCCGACAACCCTATTTCCAAATAATAGAAATCAGCATGTAAACGCTGAACAGCTGACAAATAAAATTCCTAGTGGCCATGATATACTTATAGGATATTAATCTAGCTTCCGTTTCGTATCATGTTTATCTCCCGAGTGAAGTAATTATCAAATTGTCACAAGCTTTAGCGTGTGACAATGTAAATAATTTCACAAGGAACAAACATGCTACGAAATGGTAGCGAGTTTAATGTCCTATTTATTATTCATAATATATCTTAATGTATATCACTCAACTCGTTTGGTTGACGTTCCTGTAAGGTTGTAGTGCGCCAGTCGATGACGTCACGAAGTGTTACGTCCCACTTTTGATATGCATATAGCAAGATATTTTAAAAGCATATTATGGGTAATAAAGAGCTAGCAGCACAAAAGGAATATCAATGTTAAGAGTATACAGCGATTTATCCAGGCGTTCTCTGGCTCCAAACATCGGCCCCTTCCCAAAACAAAGTGGCACTGAACATTCCCGATGTCTGTATTCAACATTCCCAATATATATATCTATATTATTGTTTATCTAAAAGAAATATTATTAACAGCACTCGACAGCCTAAGAATCTTAAACAAATACTACGTCCTTCTATATTTACATCTAACTCGTGTAAGTGTTAGTAAATGCGGAGATAAAAGATGCGGCACATGTGACATATTAGTTGAAGGTAATACATTTCAGTTTGCAGATGGCAAATCATTCTATGTACATGCCAACATGAATTGTAAGACAATTTTTTTTATTTACGCTATAACATGTACAGGTTGCAAAGAAAATTATATTGGAGAGACCGGTATGGAACTTGGATACAGGGTCACCTTGCATAAACAGCACATTAGGGACTCTTCAACCAGTATTTTGTGGGTAAATCATCACATCAAAAGCTGTGGGAACGGCACATTTACTATATTCCCATTTTATAAAGTTATGATGGATGACAAACATTTTCAACAGCAAAAGGAAGCCCATTTTCAAACCGAAACTTAACATACGCTAACCCATAATGTGGTCACTACACTCCAACATAGTTTGAAACTTTGTAGTACAATGTATCTACTGTTAGAACATTTGACTTTTATATCCTTGTTTACATGTATTACAACAATAGCAATGTTAATATGACAGTTATATAATTATTATATACATAGCAATGAAATATATAGATCTACGGAAACCATAAAAGTCATATCCTGTGAAGTCATATTAGAAAATATAGAAGTCGTATTTACTTTTTTGTAAAAGTGCATGATTAAATTATCTCCCTCTGTCTCTGTTCTTCGTATTTAAATTTGATGATTACCAGTGCACCTGATCGTATTTGAAAAATAAAAAATGTAATTTAAACAACTGTACCTATAAAAACGGGATACGAAGTGCAATTACGATAAAATATATAAAACAAATTGAATACGAAACTAAATAATGATGACACAATGTAGTGTCATCGAGTGTAAATGTAAGAATTTAACGACGTTCGACTCGTTGTTTTTGTGGGAGTTTTTAGAGGATCGCTTTGTCAGGTATGTTTGCACCGCAGTATTGTTAAATAAATGTTAATAAAGATAATTGTTAATCAAATTTCTTTTTAAAAGTCTATGGTAAAGTAAATTTTCTGGCAAAGTTCCATAGGAAGAAATATATCATGACGTTACGTGTTTTCGATAGGATAAGTGAAAGATATTACCAAAGAGCGAAAGATATTGTCAAAAATTAGGAAATACGTATATAATAAATAGACCATTTCATGGTGTTTTTCCGAATACGATTTTTATGTCAACTCGTGATGTGTGAAAATCATATTTTCAATTCATTGCTTCGCAATTCGTGAAAATATGGTTTTCACATATCACTCGTTGACATAAAAATCGTATTCGAAAAAACCCATGAAATAGCCTCTATTTATTATCTCGTTTAATGTCAAATATGCGAATTGTTCGTGGTATGCATTTTTTATTGTTAGATTTGTCGTGACGTCATCGAAATTACCTCCCGCTGTAGATGACGTCATGTATATGGAACTGATGAACCCGTTACGGGTGAAAGGCGCTTATCCATTAAAACGTGAAATTCTATCTTTTTATTTATTCATCCGATACACTTCATTTTAATAACTTTTATATATATATATATATATTTATATGGCGAGCATAATACATTATTTGTATTCCTAATATATGATATTGACGATACCGAAATACACGAGGGTAATAATCTCTTTATCATATAAGCTCAAGCTTAATACAACGTGTTTTTGTAAACTGTACACGCAACTTTAATTCCAGTCCGCCATTATTAGATATTCAAATGACGTAAGAATATGTGGCGCGGTGTATTATTGAATGGAAATGACGTCAAACTCGAATGACGTCATTTTGGATGTCCTTACATCAAAATAAAGTTATGCCTAACGTTTTTCGTTTTCTGAACCCTGGACAGCTTTCAGTGTCAGATTGTCATTGAAATGTTTTTATTTGATAACTATGAATCAGGGTTCATACACTTAAAGGAAGTCAAAATTCCAGGTTTTTTCAAGCACTTTCCAGGTCAACTTTACCAAAATTCCAGGACCTTACCGAGTTTCCACAGGTCGTTAAACACGCAAGTGCCAACCATCTTTGTGGGTTTACAATACACATGTATATTCATTAACTTGACACGCTCCCTGAACTTGCTAAATACCCAGGGGCAAAAAGTGACAAACTTTCTTTTCCAATATGGCGACGTCGTCGCTTGGATCTCGTGGCCGCGTGATCCTCGCATCGCAAGATAAAAAAAACAACAAACATTCACACGTCAACTGAGCCGGTAAACATCGATTGGCCGGACGATTGGCATTTGATTGTGCCGCGGAAATGAAACAAATAATTTAATTACATGTTAAATAAAGTAAATAAAGCCTCCGTTTTAGGAGTTTATATTTTATTTGACATCAAATTATCATTTTCAAGGGTTTTCCAGACCGCAAGATGATTTTCAAGGGTATTCAAGCACTGGAATATATTAGTTTATTTTTAAGGGTTTTCAAGGGTTTTACAGGCGCGTACGAACCCTGATGAATGCATAAGTCAATCATGGAGTGTCACCCAAGTAGTTTGCTTAAAAGTCAATAAACCTATTGTCCGAACCAAATTGTTACCAAATTGTTAACTACAAGAAATTACTCTCCTACCTTTAATTGCCGTAGATTTCCTCCAAAGTTTGTCCAGACACAAATCGCAAAAAAAAAACACTACAAATATACAGATTCCACACACGAGACTGCAACGATGTCGCCGATATTGTCTTTGCTGAGATTGCATAGGGAAAAATACATGCAGTTTTCTGCCGTCTACCATGTTGTTTGTTTATGGAATACTCTTCAAGAGGGGTGAAAGCCTCCAAAGTATGTGACACAATTAATATGAAATCGATGATCTCTAGTGGTATCATTAAAATAATAATAATAATAATAATAACAAAAAAATATAATATGACGTCATCACGTTTGCTTTTATATCATAACATGTTATGACGTTGTTAGATTAAGTTTTATCCTTTCACCCCTCTTGAAGAATATTCCATAAAAAGTCAAAATGGCAGCTGATACAAAATTACATGCTTTTTTCCCTATGCGCTTTCAGCGAAGTCGATATAGATGACATGGTTAGCATCTGGTATGTGCAATCTATGTCATTGTAATGGTTTTTTCAAGATTTATGTCTGGACAAACTTTGGAGGAAATCTAACGACAATTAAAGGTAGGAGAGTAATCTTTCGTAGTTGTTAACAATTTGGTTCGAACAATAGTGGCGATACCTCGACTAATTTACATCTAATTTGCAAAGTTATCAAATTCTTAAAGTATGTGATCTGAAAAATATCACATACTTTGATTGCACTGAAAAATGTAAGATATTTATATATATATATATATATATATATATATATATATATATATATATATATATATATAATAATAAATTAAATCAACAGTGGTGTGCTGCATCATTCTGTGGCCTGAAAACATATCCCAAGTATGATTTACTGGCAGTAATTTTCCTAATCTCTTATTTGACCCTGGCAAAAAAATCCTAGATAATTCCCTGGTATATTTTAAAACTTTGTATGACATTTTAAAAACTAAAGCTAATTGTGGATGGTATTTAAAAGATTCCTATATATTTCTGTTACCAAACATATCTTTTTTCGTCAGCTTCAGAAGATTGCATTTCAGGGTACTCTGGCAATGTTCACACTGAGGAGGATCCTTCATTAAAATCAATGAATGTGCTAAATGTGTATGGCCATTGCGAGCACGACACAAGACTACCTCTTCGTTCCTGTACCGTCTGTAGGAAGTCTGCCACTCTCCCAGGACTGGCTTCACAGAATGAAGCTTGTTATCATTCGCACGGTTTCAATCATCTTGCTAAGTTGAAAAGATATACTGGTTAACATTTTTCAAATCAGTGTATGAGGCACTAGCATTGGCATGGGTCAAATTCAAAGCCGATTTCGTCGATCATTCGATTCACTCATCCTCAGACAAATGCGCCCCACACTTAGACCCAGTGGTTTCCCGTTTCATAAAAAAAAACTATTCTCCGTTTCATGTTTTTGTAAATTCCGTTTCATTTCCGTTTCAGAATACAACGTGTAGGTCTAATTAACAATTTAAATAACACAAGCTGTGACAAATTAACATAACAGGCAGACAACGCTGTTTACTTTTTACTTTTTCATAATTCTTGACAAAATATTAAAGTTTTAAGTTTTAAAAGATGAATTTTATTTTATTTAAAGTACCTTTTGTCAAATATATCATATTAAAAAAAAATACCGTTGGGTCTGTTTTATTTACTTTGTACGAAACCAAAACCAGGGTCCGAAAATTGACTGGTGTTGACATACATCGCTATTTGTGTAAATCAAAGTAGGCCTTCATATTAGTAGTGAAAAATCGGAGCAAAGGTTACAGTTATAACAACTACATAAAGCATATTTGTCCAACAATTGAGTGCACTGTTTTATTCAACGGGGCTTAGTGTTAACAAAACGTAAAAATCAGTCTTCCATGACAAACGTTAACGACAAACCGCTGACTGAACTTGCTCCTAAAAGAAAAAAAACCCTGTCCCGTCTGCGCAGGCGCAACAGACTAAACAGTGAACCAGTCCCAAGTTCAGCCAGCAAACGTTTCGCTAACGTTGGCGAAGTATTTAGTTCCCAACGTGGCCATTTGGTTTACGTTTTTCCGCTCGGTCTGGCTGAAGGTAGCACCGGTAAATACGACACTACGCGTTTGCCAATAGTACTGCACACGGGCCAATCGTCAGTTTTACACTGTGTGGCAATAGTAAAATGGTATTAATTTGTTTAACTTCGCGGAAAATCGTAATTCCGTTTCACAATGGGAATTCCGTGAATTCCGCAATCGCGGAAAATCATTGGGTCTACACACTTTACAGGGTTTCTGCCAGAGGCTAAAACAGGTATGGCGCCATACCCAAACTCGTTTCCAGTTGGGGTTTTTTTAACGTTAACCTTTTGACAAAATTAAATACTCTTATCATTGCTGTATCATTTTCTTAACCCTAACCCGTTTTATTTCTGGGACACCCCCCCCCCCCCCCCCCCCCCCCCCCCCCCCCCCCCCCATTAATTGTGGCTGCATTAAATTTCATTGCGCCATACCCAAACATGTATTTCTAGCAGAAACACTGCCTTATGATGCGAACTGTGTTCACTCGGAAATGAGTGTGTGATTTCTCTAAAGCTGGTTTCTATCAATTATTACCCATGTGGTTAAAAATAGAACGCAAAGTGGGATGCAACACTTAGGTGATAACCATATGGAGTTTTTAGATTTGCGGGTGTTATTGTCTATTTGATCCGGCAAATGTCATTTTTGACCGAAGGCGTAAGCCTGAGGTCAAAAATGCAACATCTGCGGGCGAATTAATGCACTTTAAGTATACTTTTGCCAGCCTCGATCAACGTGTCAACACGTGTCTGCCACCGCTGTAATGATCAACCAGGAACCTTGTATATCAGCTTACACAAGTTTACACAGAAGCTTCAATACATACCTTATTACAATTTATGAACCCATAAATGAAATAAATGTTTTATTTTATCTGTTAACGTAAACATCCAAGCATAATTTGAATTTCCCTCCGAATGACACAACACAACCAATATGGCTGCGTAGACTATGAAGCTTACATCATGGCCTATTTGTGGCTATAGTCTGTTTCCAAAGTATCATTGATTGTCACCTATGTTTAACGAACACTATTTGTGCTCATTTACAGTTAATAACAGACAACTTTTGTTGAATAATGATCTAATATTTTGACATTGGGTTTTTTTTATATTGTCATTTTGTGTTATCTAAACTTAGGAGCATAGAACACCATTTATATTTATGTCATTTGCATAATCAAATTTTTCCTGAAATAGTCTACAACAGGAAATGTTTGTTGTTTAGAACTTATGAAAAGTCGGATCCATTACCTGTTGTTGCTGTGAATAGTAGCGACAAAAATGGCTGTTTTCATGTTTGCTGCGCAGACTGTGACGTCATGTAGGCCAGTAAATACAAGGGTGTGTCACTAAATATGCGCTCATTACTCGTGTTTAAAAATAACAATATTAATAATAATAATAATAATAATAACTTTCAGTAGTTTTCCAATGTGCTGTGGCAGTGAAACAAATACTTTTACAGAAAAGAGTTTAACTTTAAAATGTAATACAAATGCTTAGGCGCCACCAGTGTATTACTGAGAAAACACTTTTTAAATGTTTTAATGTGGTGCTCAGTTTATACCTATATTTACTGTTCTAATCCAAAATAGCATGGATCGTATGTAACAGTCACGTTATACAGTTATTTGAAATATCTATGAGAGACAGAGGGACGGACAGCAGGGCCGTACCCTCCGGGAATCTCACTTTTCTTTAAAAAAAATTCTTCATCCAGAACCATCGCAAACAATTTACTAAACTACTTCTCCGCAACCACTAACTGAAAGTTGAAACTGGACAATACACAAAACCGTTTACCCCAGTAGAAGAACGATTATGTAATCAGTGCAATCTGATTGAAGATGAATATCATATCATAATATGTGTTAAATATAATACTCCACGCTTTAAACTATATTAATATTAATTAATTTTAACTTTACATAATAACACATTTAAAATGATGTCCATGTATGAAAATATATATTTTAATATGCAACACCATGAACCTGCTTGTGCAGGTGCAGTGTGCAAACTTGTTTATGATTGTACATGTATTAACCAATAATTAGTTTAGTATCTTGTCTGTGCCATGCTTGTTTATCTGATCTCCACCCCCAGCAGTGCTCTACAAAGCGAGTAAAATACTCGCCATGGCGACTAAAAACAATCCCTGGCATCTAAAAAATAAAATCACATTTGCCAGTTGGCGACTGTCCAATAATTTTACTTTAATCTGTAAACAAAACTGGACATCGGAAAACAGTGGACCAGTAGCAATTGATCTGTCATAAAACGTGTTTTCTATCGGAAGTTTGTTGGAAAAATTAAAAAAAATTTGAGACAAGTTAATCGGACTATGAATAACGATTTTCCAGTATTCAAGAGTAAACACTGTGACGTTTAGGGAGGTAATACTTAATTATGTTAACTCGAATTTCAAGCGTTTGGAAATAATTCGGCCCCAGTTCAGTTTTGGACCAAGTCGGTCCTGTCCCATTTAGAGCCAGGTTTTATTTATGTATTAAAATGAGATTGTTGAGTCACTGTGTCTTTACTTGTCTGTTTGAAACTCAAACGTTAATTATTTTAAATGTCTACTTATATATGTGTTATGCTGCGAATAGTCTCATGCTTATCATGATAAGGATCCCTCCACGATATTATACGACGTCTCCAGTCGTGAATGTTGTTTTAATCACGTCGGACGTCATGTTCACCAGTGGAGGAAAACATGTTTCTATTTTCATGACTCGACTTTAGACGGCTTTAAAGACACAACTATTTACAAAACAGTATTTATGGATTTACAAGGCAGTATATGATGAAAATAAATATTATTTAAACCAAAAGTAAGATAGCCGATTGGTAACTACTAGTAACACGTTGAAGCCTGGTAGATATTATCACAATGTTTTTATTTAACTTTTAATGAATACTGCAATTTAAATGCATATATCTTAGCAGTGCCATTAAAATAGTAATTCGCTTAATTTCGTTTAGTAAAATTATTGGGTACGGAATTTGATAATGATAGTTAACAGTCGTTCACTGTACCGTAAAATGGCAAATGAATCGATTTAATTACAAGTATATATTAGCTGGCTATTAAATATATGTGGCTGGCGACTAAAATATTATACTTTAGGGGAGATTGGGGCAAAATGGCCCCCTCGGGTTATATGGCCCCCATAGAAATTCCAGCCATCCAGTGCTGCCATCGTGTTGACAAGCATAGTACTTATACCTCTGCACAACAGCAGTCAGTAACAATATGGCGGCGGTGGCTGTACATGCTCATTCCTGCACAGTCTGAGATGACATATTCCATCCACACCCGATCTATCGGTAGGTATCTGAGGAAAGTGTGTTTGTAGTGACACCCTATACTCACAAGTTTGAATGTTATTGCATGCTTCTTTGGTGGAAATCAGTGATCAAAAATGACAGCTTGAACTTCCCGCCCGATTTGTAAAGTTTCCCATGTGGCCATGTTTGTATCAAAATCGTAGGTGGGGCAAAATGGCTAAAATTTTGCTGGGGCAAAATGGCCTAGGGGGCCATTTGACCCCACGCCGTCCATCACATGTCGCAAACATTTATAAGTTGCTAGGTTGGCCTAAATATAATTATAAATTATAAACAAGACACTGACATGTGCATAATCACGTTTCTTGAGGTCATCATCACCTCATCTCTTGGCTACCTGATCTATGGTATAAGAACATTGTTAATTCTGCTGTGTGTTATATGACAATCACCTCATTTCAAAATATTTTTTTAAACAGACTACAGTTGTATTCGCAGAGAGGACAAGAAACATTTGACCAGGGTGGTCTGTTGTTAGACAATCATTGATTCAACAAATTACTTTAGCCGTCAGAGCACAGGTTGATTTGTAGGCTACCATGAGAGGATAAGGACATTCTGATCTCGATGTTATCAATTTGTAATCGATGTTCCATGTAGCGGGGTGGGGGTGGGGGTGGGGGTGGGGGTTGCAATGTTGTTTCCTAAAAGGTTTGTACTAGTATGTACTGTGTGTTAATTTTAGGATAAAACTTGTTTTTAAAATTATAATTATTTTTGCAGTTTGTTCCTTGACCAGTAGGCCACTCCCAATGTTTTATCATGAATGGGCCATTTTACCCCATGGGGTGGGCAAAATGGCCCAGCAGGCACATTTTTTTTTTCTTGCTTATCAACAGTTGATTGTTAATTTTGGCTCTATTCTCCAAGGGTCATTACATTTATTAGTGAACAAAGATTACAAAACACACTGACCCGAGTTCATACAATTCATCATGATGGAAAAAAATTGATTGAAAGCTTAAAGTGGCCATTTTGCCCCACTCTCCCCTACTGGCCAGGGAAGAGTAAATTTGAACTTGCTTTGTAGAGCACTGCCCCACCCATGTGAACAGTCCTTACCTTGAAAGAGCAGCTGACAAACTACGACTAGGAGCAAGAGAAGCACACGTCGTTCCATTGTTGAATAGAATATCTAAAAATAAAATCAAATACTTCATAAATGGCGGGGTGTACATTTTATGGTCGCCCAGTTGCCCCAGGCCAGTGAAAACAACATCGGGCAAGTCAAAAGCTTATCGTAAGTCGCCCGCCTGGCAACCGATATATCACGCGCTTTTTTATTTTTTTATTGCGCATTAGTTACAGCGTAGGCTATTATTTCGGAATGTCCAAATTGTAAATTCGGACTACTCAAAAATCGCACAGGCTGTTAGTGCTGATAGGACTCGCCCGAATGACGAGTAAATTTTTTTTGTAAAAAGTCTTTATTTTATTTTAAATATCCAGTGGCGGATCCAGAATTTTTTTTTTTTTTTTTTTTTTTTTTTTTTTTTTTTTTTGGGGGGGGGGGGGGGCAATGACATGGAGCGGAATGCCAATGGAACTTTGGGGGATGTTTGGAGGGGATCGTAAAAAAAAATGAAAATTAATATATAATAAAATTATAACTGTAGATGGCCATGTAGATGAATTAGAAAAGCTTGTTAAAATTATATACCAAAAATATCCACTCCTTTATTGTGCGCAACAGCGCGTTGTCGTTATGGAATCGCAAAACTCCATAAAATACTAAGTGTTGCTTTTAAACTGCAAAATGTAAGTAAACTACTCAAATACATAAGGTTTTTTAATTTGAATTTAACATATTAAAATTAAAATACACTGCATAGAACTTTGCACCTTTTAGTTTTCATTTTATTGTCTTTACCGTTATATTATCTACAAAAAGGACCAAAAATGTATCTGATTGGTTTGAAAAGCAGATGGCACTGTCAGGTCTAGGTCAAGCTTAGATCAACATGTTAAGTACATAATACTAGCTGTGTATCTTTATAGGCAAGTTATTCTTAATTCTCAAAAAACAAAAACAAAAAAACAAGAACACACACAAGAAAAACTTTGTCCAATGTCACTTATTGTGTCTTTACCGTTAGAGTTTAATAAAGTATTCTGCAAGCATGAGAAACCCGTCATTTATATTTTTCATTCAGTAAATCTGTGTTTAAAAGCCATTTGTATGGTTGCATTACTGAAGTACATTGCAGATGGCACAATTACCATGCATGCGTCTTTACCGTTATAATTTTTGTCTTTACCGTTATCCAAGCTGAATAATGGAAAAGACAGATTTGATACTTTCACAATCATCCAGTCTAGCATTACATCTTACATATGCCTGTAATAGTAACAATTATAGATATCTATATAGCCTACATTTATAAATGTATTTAACGGCAAAGACAACTGTTTACTATTATGCCTTACGATATTTCAAGCGAATCGGAATAAGTCGGCCGATTACGGACTCTCCGCGAAGTTCGACATAATTTTGTATAGTTTCTTTCGGACTATTAATAGCAAATGCGATGGCATTTTTGCAACTCTACCCAGTGTCGGACAAAGTTACCGCCAATATTAACTTTGTGACTGTCAAAGCATACCAGTACATAGCCTCATCTGGCTCAATCGAAGGTACCTAGTGCACAAGGTACCCACAAAATGTTCATATTAAAATTTATTGTATTTTCCCTGTTGTAAAAGATTTTCCTCCGTCTGATATCGATGATTTTTTTTATTGTATATTATTACCCATATGGGCTGTATATTATTACCCATATGGGCTGTATATTATTACCCATATGGGCTCAAATATACACGGTAATATTTTTGCGATCTCTGCACAGTGTGCAGATTGCTTCTACAGCCACTGATTGGCTGGCTTAAAAGTCACGACGTTTGGTTCTTCACTTTGGAACTTCACTTTCATTCATATAATGTTTCTATCCATGAGTCCGTATACGATCTACAAAGATTTACAAAAACAAATAGACTCATTTGTTTCGTAAACATGAAATGGTATATTTTCATAAGCAGCGGCTTTAGTAATATATAAAAACAATTATTTTCAAATGCAAATAGTCGTATTATTTTGTACTGTAAACATTTGGCTGTAAAAAGAACGCCGTTATGCTATGACGTCACTTACATTACGTCATGTAATGTGCGTAAGATTATATGACGTAATGGCTGATGGCTTTGTTGTAGACTGCAGACGAATTTTTACATTAAAAATCAGTTAAAATTGACAATGGGTAATAAAGAGAATAACCAACTCGCTACGAGGAGTTACGAATTATCTGTCCCTCGTAAATGAATGTTGTAAAACCCTCGCCAAAGGCTCGGGTTTACAACATTCATTCACTCGGGACAGATAATTCATAATTCCTCGTAGCTCGTTAGTTATTCTCTAAGTATACAAGGGCCTCATGCCACACCCCAAGAGCCGCGCCTTCGCCCCCAAATACCATAATCAACATATTGTGACAATATATATGTACACTCATGTCACCTTAGTCTGCGCGGCACAAAAGTCTGCGCACGTTAATGACGTTACATTACGTCTCGAAACAAGTGTCGGGGTATGTTTGTAAACAAACAAACAACGTTAATTTAATTCACAAAACCGTTGTTAAAACAACACATCTTGATTGTGAATATATGTATAAAACTGGTCGATAACACTTTTATTGAAAAAAACTCTGAATTAATGCACTAAAAGTATACTTTTGCCAGTCTCGATCAACGTGTTTTTCTATCACCTGTCAACACGTGTCTGTCAATGTTGTAATGATCAACTTTGCAGATCAACTTACATAAATTTACATAGAAGCTTCAATACATACCTTATTGTAATTTATGAATCCATAAATCAAATGAATGTCTTATTTAATCTGTTAACGTAAACATCCAAGCATACTTTGAATTTCCCTCCGAGTGACACAATGCAAAATGGCTGCACACAGACTTTGAAGATTGCACTGACAGCATGGCCTATTTTAGCTATAGTCTGTTTCAAAATTATCATTGATTGTCCTATATGTCTAACGAACACTATTTGTGCTCATTTACACAGTTAATAATAGAAATTTTTGGTGAATAATGATCAAATATTTTTTACATTGGCTTTTTTTAATATTGTCATTTTGTGTTGTCCAAACTAAGGAGCATGGAACACCATTTATATTTATCTCATTTGCACAATCTAAATGTTTCTGAAACAGACTATAATATAAGTTGTAGAAGCATCACGAAGGGTATATGGCTTTTTTATGTACCCTGTGTGTTCTTTTAAAAGAACACACAGAGGGTACATAAAAAAGCCATATACCCCGAGAGATGCTTCTACAACGAATTTATCTTGCCGACATGTTAAACCATATAGCCAAATAATCAAAATAACGCCAGACAATAATTGTTAACAATTTATTAACGGAGCCGTACCACGCGGACGCGAACGAAACCACTTGCCAGTGACGAAAAATAGTTCCATCGATAAACGAGTTTTTAACTTCAAATGTTTTAATACGAAATTGTCTGAAACAGATATTAATAAAAATAATAAAAAAATAAACTTTTTTTTATATCAAAAATGTATGTAGTAAAAAAATATATATATTAAAAACAAAAAACAAAAAAAACAACTAATCGCGCATTAATACAATAACACCACGACCGTAATTAGGTGGCCGAGTTCAACATTGCAGCTTTTAAAAGTATTGAAATATTGTATTTTATAGTAAAAATAAAATTAATTATGTATACTTGATTGATTATCAATGTTATTTATAATCTAATTATTGCTTTAGCATTAACTGGGGCGGCTGGAAACTGTTGGAAATTACAGACGGGGTATAAGAGAATTTGGCTCCGCCCACAGGGGGATAAGGGATTTGTCCAACGGCAAACAACCAATGAGAACAAAGAATTTTACATGAAGGCGAGATAACAGGAAGTGTTTGTTATTTAGAACTTGTAAAAAGTCGGATCCATTGTTTGTTGCTGTTTTATGGAAACATTAGCGACAGAAGTGGTTGTTTTGATGTTTGCTGCGCAGACTTATGTGCCGTCATGCAGGCCAGTAAATGCAGGGGGGTCCCACTAAAAATGCGCTCATTACTTGAGTTTTAAAAACATTAAAATTAAAATAACTTTAGTTGTAACACGTTTATTGTTCCATTGTACTGTGGCAGTGAAATAAATATTTTTAAAGAAATATTTTAACTTTAAAATATAACACAAATGCTTAGGTGCGCAGACTTAGGTGCCACCAGTGTATGTATGTACATTTCAACTCATTAATTTAATTTAATTTTTTCAGTGTTGCAGTTACTGTTAATATTGTCTAGCCATAAAAATTACAAATGTTCATTGTGGTCATTGGGGTAAACATTAGGCATTATGTTGTATTATAACTACATGTAAAAGCTACATGCTGAAAATAAAGATTATGGTTTACAAATATAACAATACTTGTATATCGACTTACGTCTGGTATAGCCTTCTACTCTTCACTTGTATTGTTTTGGGTGCTATATGTAGATGGTATAAACATGACATTTTCCTTGGTGGTACAGTTTGATATAGTGATCGAATGATTTCTCAATGTAAAAAAACCCATAGATAGTTATTGAAACAAACACTAGAAATCACCAGTAGCTATCACTCAATACCCTCATGAAAAAGACAGGAATCCAAAACACCAATACTTTAGGTTTATTACATTTTACATGATTCTGTATACATATCCATGGATAGACGGGGTTTTCCCGATTGTCACCCAGCAGTTTATTACGTTGTCGATAGATGGCGTAACCGTACGGCCGCCATTAAGGGAGTGAAATTCACGCAACAATAACGTGACGGCATTGCATCTGGGTGTAACTTCAGTATTTATGACTTTTTTGGAACGTTTTTGTAAAAGCAAAACCAGTCTCTCGGATAATTCAACCTCTTTTAAAGATTGTATATTCATATCAATGTCGGTGGAAATCTGAATGATTAAAACAAATAATAAAGCACCTATACACGTCAGTACAAAAGCATAGCGAATAAATTAAAGGGACATTCCTGAGTTTGCTGCATTGTAAGATGTTTCTGACTAATAAAATATTTCTGATTGTTCTGATATTTGTACTATTGTCCGAACCAAATTGTTAACAACTACGAAAAATTACTCTCCTACCTTTAATTGCCGTTAGATTTCCTCCAAAGTTTGTCCTGACACAAATCTTGAAAAAAAACCCAGTATGACACAGATTCCACATACCAGATGCTAACCATGTCATCTATATCAACTTCGCTGAGAACGCATTGGGAAAAAAGCATGTAATTTTGTATCAGCTGCCATTTTGACTTTTTATGGAATATTCTTCAAGAGGGGTGAACGGATAGGACTTAATCTAACAACGTCGTAACATGTTATGATATAAAAGCAAACATGATGACGTCATATTATTATTATTAATTATTATTATTATTATTATTTTAATGATACCACTAGAGATCATCGATTTCATATTAACTGTGTCACATACTTTGGAGGCTTTCACCCCTCTTGAAGAGTATTCCATAAACAAGCAACATGGCAGACGGCAGAAAACTGCATGTATTTTTCCCTATGCAATCTTAGCAAAGACAATATCGGCGACATCGTTGCAGTCTCGTGTGTGGAATCTGTATATTTGTAGTGGGTTTTTTGCGATTTGTGTCTGGACAAACTTTGGAGGAAATCTAACGGCAATTAAAGGTAGGAGAGTAGTGTTTTGTAGTTGTTAACAATTTGGTTCGGACAATAGTTAAATTTCATTTTATTTCCTAAAACATTTTTTTTTTTATTTTTTTCGTACGTACGAAATTATTTGAAGACAAAATCCAGTTTGGGCTTCTTACAAATATTAAGACGACCAGATACACATTGAATATACAGCCACTAATATTTTATGCAGAAAAATATATTTAATATGTAATTACAATCGTTAAAAAGTCTGTTAATCGATAACATCTTAAAAATTGCAGCAAACTCGGGAATGTCCCTTTAAATGCACGCAACTAAATACGTTTGATGGTTATTAAGTGAAACTTTACTGAATGTATCCTAAAATATAGAAAAATATTTCAGTTATGTACGTTTGTAGAAAACGTTGTGTACAATTTTAAAAAAGAAAGACTGACCTTAGATCTAGATATCAACGTTTAGCTGTTACTATTAGCTCTGGGATATTCCAGCTGTGATTACATCGGGTTGAAGTGGGCGCAGTTCACACTTCCGAGTTCCGTATATTGCTCTCCTTTTTTTTTTTTTTTTTTTTTTTTTATATATAATTATGAGTTATTATGATGATAAATGTGTGCAAATAAAATGATCAATAAATAATTTACCGACGTAACAAGCATGCAGGCCACACCAAAAATCGCAACCCACCCACTTCGTCAAATTTTATTTTTTAATTATTTTTTATTTTATTTATTTATTTATTTTATTTATTGATATTTTTATTTTTATTATTAATTAATTAATTAATTTATTTGTTATTATTTTATTATTATAAATATTTTTTAAATTATAATTTTTTGTTTCGAAGAAATTTTTTTTAAATTAATCATCCACAATATTCAACACTAAATTACCCTAAAAACGCGCCTCTGATTAGTCATAAAATGTTCTCCATACTAGGGGAGATTCGGGTAATTGCGGACACTGGCTTCGGCTGTATTTGCCACATGGAAACAGAACACTACACGATAACGCCTATCTAAAATTTAAATGAACTTGATTGGTTGTTTTTTCTGTCACTTATATATCACAATCAGCCATTGGGTAGATTCTATTTTGTTACCGTAAATTATAAAGTACGAATGGTAAGAGGATGCGAAATGCGGACTTGGTCAATGGATACAATTTTCTTTTAATCCACAGCATTTTAAACATTTACTTGGTTACAAAATATAAATAATTAAACTAGTAAATCTGTAAAATTATCTTTTATCATCTTCTGAAGCAATAAACCGAGTAAAACAGTAATTATATGCAATTAGGTTAAAGTTATTTTCCGAACCCAAGTTTTTGTCTCTTATGCCATTCAAACCGCATTGATCCAAATGTTGCTATTTTAAACACAATTGAAATGAAATAAAAATGAGTTTATTATTATATGAAACAAATATTTACAGGCATCGAAATAAGCATTGTGTCTGGTAACCCATTTACAGGTTACCACAAAATATAGCCTGGTAACCCATAGGTTACCACAACTATATGAAAGTTAGAATTGAATTCCTGTTACTACTACTTTTAACGCCCTTGCATGTGTGCCAGATGATTATTGTAGTATACATGTATTTATGATTCATTCTGTATGTTATGACTGTTCTTAATGTATTACATATAATTCTTTACAAGTATGTGACTCATATTTAATAACTGAACAACTGAATAGATAAATTTATGTAAATAAAAATGTTATGTTTTCTATTTTCTCGTATTTTATCATACAATAATGAAAGATAATAATAATTCTGAAATTGTATCGCAACGCGCGAACATCGGTACGAGAAATGAAATCCGGAAGTAAATTTATCTAGTGGGCGCTGCTTAAACGCGGAAACCGAAACCGATATATATTAACATGCTCATATACCACTTTTTTTTTCCATTTATTTATTCACATGCTTCCATACCACGAAGGTTTCAAGCATGTCTGTCCCGGGGTCGAGTTCTGGGTCCATATTTTCGAAGCAATCTTAGCCTACGAAATAGTAAAATCGTCGTAAGCTATATACGCCACTGTGGCGTGCGCTGTAGTGACGTCACACCCTACGATGATTTTACGATTTCGTACGACTAAGATAGCTTCGAAAATATGGGCCCAGGATAGCCAGAGGTCTACTCCGGGACAGAAAATTTAACGGGATAATTTTGAATTTTACTCAAAAATTAAAATATATATAGGGGGACAAATTTAACTATATTTAAAGAAGTCCAAAAATTTATTTAAAAACTATTATTATATCCAAAATTTTCCTAGACTAATAAATTTTTCACCATTTTAGATGGGCTTCTAAATTAAAATCATATACCACTGGAGTTTTGAGCATGTCTGTCGCGGGTCCGATCTCTGGATATACAGGGGCCTGACCCGCGACAGAAGCTTAAACGTGGATTGTCGAAACTGCTTGCAATTGCACAAGTGCGCACAAACATCGGTGCAATTTCGTACGAGAAAATGAAACGCAGAAGACCGATATGCATTGTCTGGTTTACGTTCAGAAACGAAACTACCGTTAACGTTGACATTTTTGTCGAGAACGAAACACCGTTCTCGACTTTTCTTACATGTGGTAACCTCCCGGTAACCTGAACGACCGTTCTCGACTTATTTCGATGCCTGTATTTATTTAGAATAGATCATCCCTGCAGTGTACTTATTATGTTGTCCGCAATTAAACTACTGCGGTTTATGTAGTCGTTCAACTGCGGACGTGTTTATTCTGGTAATTTTATCAAACAATTATTATTGTTAATACGATTGTTTTTGTTTTTTTAAAATTAAGTTATGTATCATATTATAAAAGATTCTTAAAATACACAAATGTATTCTCTCATTCTGAAACGTTTTACTCGAAATTTGGTAGACATCTCCACTGAAAACGTTCGAAGAAATAAATTATATCACGTGACCGATGCCAGCGTGCATGTGACGTAAGATACTATTTTTGTGAACGTTGTTTGTTTTTGTTTTTAAAGTGACACCGGGATAAAAATAGAAACATGGATTTTCAAGAACTATCTGTAGTCTCATTACAATTTGCAGACAATAAAATGAAATGTTTAATGTACAAACTGGAATGTAGCGGCAATATGGTCGAGATTGTCCGCGATTACCCGAATCTCCCCTAGTTAATCACAAAACGAACCCCTTTGACACTTACTGACGATGCCCAAGACAAGTACAAACAAAACAGGAGCATATCCGAGGGCGATGGGGGGGGGGGGGGATCTCATACCCCGTCCGCTGAGGCTAAAATGCTGCTTTAAAGTTCAACATTTTAGGCTATACAGGTGTCCAGGAAATGTTTGTTTTGGGGTTGGGTTTTTTGCATCAGTTTAAATTATTCGTTATGCTTTTTGTATTCACGTGTATATACATGATTTATTATTTACTTTTTTAATTAACACTTCTACAATCTTGAAATGAGGTTGAATTATCCGACATACTGGTTTTGCTTTTAGAAAATGTACTAAAAAGGTAATAAATACTAAAAGAAGCAATACCTTCTCATGTTATTATTGTACAAGTTTCACTCCCTTAATGGCGGATCGATCACGTGATTCTAAACATGGTCGCGCACAGTACTCCGACGTCACAGGCCAATAAACCCGTCTATATCCTCGTTTTAGATACGACCTTGACAAGGGTCAGTGACCGGACGCTTAGTTACGTACTCGAATCTCCCCTACAAGTTATTTATTTCTAAGCCCATTGATTTATAAATTGCCAACACAGATGGGTGTTGTTGGGTTTTTTGTTATTTCCAAAACAATTACAGTCGTGTCCGATGTATCAGACAGAAATCATGAAAAAAAACATTACAATGACTGATTCCACATACTAGATGATAACCATGTCACCTATATCGACTTCGCTGAGATCGCACAGGGCAAAAAGCATGTAATTTTGTATCAGCTGCCATTTTGACTTTTTATGGAATATTCTTCAAGAGGGGTGAAAGGATATTACTTAATCTAACAACGTCATAACATGTTATGATATAAAATAAAACGTGATGACGTCATATTAAATTTTTTAAATCAGTATTTGTTTAAAGATACCACTAGAGATAATTGATTTTATATTAATTATTTCACATACTTTGAACGCTTTCACCCCTCTTGAAGAGTATTCCATAAAAAAGCAAAATGGCAGATGGCAGAAAACCATGTATTTTGCCCTATGCTATCTCAGCGAAGTCGATACTGGTGACATCGTTAGTCTTATATGTGGAATCTGTATCATTGTAATGGGTTTTTTTTCACAATTTGTGTCTGGACAAAATTTGGGGGAAATTTAACAGTAATTAAAAGTAGGAGAGTAATTTATCGTAGTTGTTAACAATTTGGTTCGGATTTTAGGAAGTTGTCATGTTGTCTGTTTTTAACGAATTAAAGTTCAATTCCTTTTTCAATGGTTAATCAACATATTTACTGTTAAGGGTGCAATTAAAAATAATTAAAATCATCAATAATTATATCGTAATTTCAAAATAAATCATTCACCTGTTTTTGTGTACACTCATGTCACCTTAGTCTGCGTGGCACAAAAGTCTGCGCACGTCAATTACGTTACATTACGTCTTGAAACAAGTGTTGGGGTATGTTTGTAAACAAACAACGTTAATTTAATTCACCAATGTATATAAACGCGAAGTAGGTCAGCCTTATTGATATTAAGAATGTTAAAACCAGTCTAAAAACACCTTTCCCGCATTTGTTAAAATTATAGTAAACGGTATAAAAAAAAAACAATTCGATTATTTTTATTTGAACCGAAAAGGAAAACAGACAAATGTAAACAAAACGAAAGTTTTACACCTTAATTGACAGCCATTCTACTTCACAACTGTCAAAAAATAAAAGCGAAATAAAAATCTACGTGTGCACAAATCTACCCGAGAAAAAAATCCATGTAGGCATCTTAGCCATGCATGACAATGAACATCTATGCATCTGCAGTTCTGTGCCAATCAAGAAAACGATTCCGAAACTGATCATGAGATGGGTCATGTGTGATCGTTCATTTTCATAGTAATATTTTTAACAAGACAAAACAAAAAAGTACTAAAATAATCCTGAGACAAAAGTGTTGTGTGTAATATTGGGCTACAAAGTGAGGTCATGGGCGGTCTGCTCCAAATCACCGGATTATGCAAATCGTTTTGGATACAAGGGGGTGTCTACATTTATGCACAATTATAAAATGTTTATTTACTAGACATAAAACAATTTGTAGTGTATCTCAGATTATGCACCGCTTCATTGGTAAGAGACACATTTTATTAAGTACTTCACGGTGTTAACAGAAAATGGTCTTTGAATGCTTAGGTGCGTCGATACACCGGACAGCATTATCAGCGCTCAAAGTTCTCGACCAACTGGTCGCATATGCGACTGGATTTTTCACGAGTGCGACCAAAAGTTAATACCAAGTCGCACGAGTGCGACCAAACAAAATAACTATTGTCTGAACCAAATTGTTAACAACTACGAAACATTACTCTCCTACCTTTAATTACCGTTAGATTTCCCCCAAAGTTTGTCCAGACACAAATATTGAAAAAAACATTACAATGACACAGATTGCACATACCAGATGATAACCATGTCACCTATATCGACTTCGCTGAGAGCGCATAGGGAAAAAAGCATGTAATTTTGTATCAGCTGCCATTTTGACTTTTTATGGAATATTCTTCAAGAGGGGTGAAAGGATAGGACTTAATCTAACAACGTCATAACATGTTATGATATAAAAGCAAACGTGATGACGTCATATTATTATTATTTATTATTATAATTATTATTATTATTATTATTATTATTTTAATGATACCACTAGAGATCATCGATTTCATAGTAATTGTGTCACATACTTTGGAGGCTTTCACCCCTCTTGAAGAGTATTTCATAAACAAGCAACATGGCAGACGGCAGAAAACTGCATGTATTTGTTCCTATGCAATCTCAGCAAAGACAATATCGGCGACATCGTTGCAGTCTCGTGTGTGGAATCTGTATATTTGTAGTGGGGTTTTTTTGCGATTTGTGTCTGGACAAACTTTGGAGGAAATCTAACGGCAGTTAATGGTAGGAGAGTAATTTCTTGTAGTTGTTAACAATTTGGTTCGGACAATAGTTTTGCTGGTTGGAAAGTGGCCACTGCATTGACGCATACTATAAAATTCGTAGTCTTAAATTATAGCCAAGTGACTCAACGTTTTGTTAATCTGCACGTGAGTCCACATTCACTTATGATTGAAAAGGGAGGACACAAGAAACCACCTGTCCCTGCGAATGAGAGATATTGTCCCAACTGTCCACTAGAAGTTGAAGACGAATAGCATTTCATTATGATGTGCCCTATATATAATGCTTTTAGAAATGATTTACATCATAAAATAATAAAACAAGAATCACATTTTTCTTTTTTGACTAATTAAAAATTCTTATTTCTTACACGCAACAATATTCCGGAATTATGCCCTATCATTTGCAGTTTTGTAAAGAGATGCTTTAAGTTGTGTGAAAGCATATGAGTTGGAAGTAATTTCAAATTGTTTGTCTGTATAAGGCCAAAAAAAAGAAGAAGTTTGTTTCAGGTAACATGGCCAAAAAAAGTAGGGTAAGTAGGTAGGATTTTTTTTTTTTTAATTATTATTTTTTTAGTTCAAAGAAAGGTTACCCTACCTTAAATGTGTTTGCCAGAGAAAAACTCAGTCTCAAGATGAAAGACATGAAGGCAAGCTGTCTGAAAAATCTTAGTTTACTCTTTGCAGACAGAGAAATAAAAACAATCTCACTGTCAATGACAGTTTTAAGTTTCACATGCCATTTTCAAAAGACAGGAAAACAAAAAAATTTCAAACTATTCCTTTCACTAATAAAAGTCAGTAGATGACTGCACAGAAACTTCACAACTTTGTCCAGTTTTGTCAGAGGATGACTGCACAAATTTGTCCAAGTTGGTCAACAGATGTTTGCACAAAAAGTTCACATATTTATCCAGTCAGTAGATGACTGCACAAAAACTTCACAGATTTGTCCAACTTGTATTGGAAATAACAAAACAATACTAACTTTGTGTGCAATTTACAAATCAATCGGCTTAGAAATGAATAACTTGTAGTAAATTTCATAGTAATAAAAAACGCGTTCCTAACCCGAGTACTCTGACTGTAAGAGAGCTAGACGGACATTTGGACATAAATAATGAGAGCGTGTTTATGTTCAAATGTCCGTCTAGCTCTCTTACAGTCAGAGCTAAGGCGTTCCCTGTGGGACGGACTTATAGTTTTAATGTTTATTAGCCTATTGAATGGACCCATGCTAAAATCACTCAAATTAATTTATTCCCAATTAACTGAAACACTGAAATAAATGTGAACTGTTTAATGTTAGTGGTTATTCTTGAATATTCCGTTTATTTAATTACCCATGCTCAGCAGTTGATAGGCCTATCTACATCACTGGCGTAGGAAGCGGCATCGATGGTTTATATATTAATTTTATACGTGGGTGTACCCACCCACCCCACTTTGTGATATCTTCCTACAGGCTACACCCGTGTATATTAACAAATTCTGGGTACTAGGGCTAAGCAGTAGCCAACAACGAAAATTGTACCAATCTTCTTCAAATGACCTTCACCTTTGCATGTGGAAAAAACGCGATGACGTAGTCTGTGCATGTGGTATCGAGAAATCCTTTATTGTTTTGTTGAGATCGCACGTTGTTTTTGGAAAATAAACCAACATTGTATGAGATGACTGGAGTTACGATAATACGATATATTTTCCTCTATAGGCCTACAGTATTTAGCAGTTTGTAATAAAAGCCGTTTAATCACCACACACGTTACCGTACTGTCATGCGATCTCGTGTGTCACCAATTATCGTGGTACCTAATAAGAGCACGTGTTATTAACAGAGTTCTACACTCGGTTTTATAACTTACTCTTCTTTGGCTAGTGGACAAACAAAATTTACTAGCCAAGCTTAAAATGTTACTCGCCACAGTGCGACACTACTCATTTTGTATCATTTATGAATGTGTTGTAAGTATCTGGATTGTTTTCGACAAATTACTAAAATCAACGATGAGTTCCGAATTGTACCGACAATTAATACGGAATTCACAGTGATCAATCGGACAACTTCGTAAATAGTGAAATGTTCCGACTGCACAATGATGTCAACAAATTTCATTTGTTTTCGCTGCTAGGACTGAACGCACATGGCAAATAATTTAATACTTAGACGTTTTTGGAGTCAGTCGCCAGATGGCGACGATAATAAATTCAATCGGTCGCCACGCCAACATTTTGGTTGCATTGGCGACCATTTTGGTCGCAACGTAGGACACTGGTTAATGATTCCAATTTCTGTGGGGGTGTATAAAAACCATCGCTGTTGCGCCCCCCCCCCCCCCTCCCCGCACACACCCCTCTCAACATCCATTTAACACACACACTGACGTGTTAGAGTTATCCTACTTGAGTACTTCTGTCGTCTGCTTTGTCGATCCGCGACCACAACTTCTGTGTGCTTCCCCCCACCCCAGCAGAAAAAAAAAGTTCAGGGTCGGTGGCGAAATTTAGGGTCGGTCGGGTGACCGGAAACAAACAATTTTTTTTCTTTGGCCTAAACTAATGGATAATGTACGAGGGTGTGTGCATTCGTGAAACATATTTCACGAACGCCATAGGTACGAATTGATAGTTTTTATGGCTCTACACTTCTGACAATATTTGCTTTTACCTAAATATTAATATCACTAGTAATAACATATACGGCTTAAATTACATATGTATTTGTTGATTCAGATGTTTGTTCATGTAATAATGTATATTTATGTTATTGTTACTGCAGATAAATGTATATTATATTGTTATTTTTGCTCTTCCCATATTCCATCTTCATAAATCAAGGCTAATATTCGTTCCTCGTATTCAGCCTTGATACATGTCGTCAAGAATCGTGCCACAAAATGCTTAAATTTCATTGGATGCGATGAGATCTGATTGCAACGAATCGCAACGCTCCTTATAGATTCCCTTGTTATTGTAAACAAAGATGGCAGCGTCAGCGTCAGCGTCTGGCGGTTAATTTTTGATATTGCTTTCAAGATTGTCACATGTTACCGATGCTGTGATTGGTCAGCGATGTCATCGTGTAAGGGACATAATCGGTGTTACAAATTTTCTTCCAATAGAGGGCGCTAGTAGTGGATATCAGTAATCTTGACTACATGTATCAAGGCTGAATACGAGGAACGAATATTAGCCTTGATTTATGAAGATGCCCATATTCGGGTGTTATGCAAATAAATTATTCTTATTCTTATTCTTTATTCTCATGCTTGGTCTGGTGACGTCATCAATTCTGAGAAAAATACCACCCTTTGGCCTACTGGGCTAAGGCTTTCGCTGAACATATTTTTTAAGCAGTAAGTTTAAAATTCGAGATGTACCTCAAATAGGATATCAACTCAGTTTGAACAAAATTATAATTATGTATACCGATTTAATCGGTTTTATTAGGATTCTCGTCTGATGACGGTTAATAGTAACTGGAAATAACGCCAACCGACTACAAAATTACGGTCACGCGGTTCAAGACGTTTCTTACAAATAGGCCGTATTTTCTACGTGGCTCCATTTGCAAGTCGACTTTTAAACAGGTTCACGATTTTAAAGACCTTTAGTTTAAAAGCAAGTGTAACACAATGCACGTGGCATTGTTTCATTTACTTTAATTTTAACGCAAAACCTGAATTGTAATGTCTACATATGATCTGATCATCACGTCAATTTCTGGAAAGTTCTGACCCAGATACGTATACTGTTCGATTGGCGACTGATGATTGGCCAATATTTATAATTCGGCATCATGTCACCGTCGTAGAAGGTGAAGGAGAGAACTGTTACAGTTACCATCATTCTGATGGTCGTCGAAGCTCTGTTGTTAATAAACTTGTATTTACTCTATTGTTTCAATTGTGATGTTTTATATCATTAATATCAAAGAATAAATTATTGTCTGAACCAAATTGTTAACAACTACGAAAAATTACTCTCCTACCTTTAATTGCCGTTAGATTTCCTCCAAAGTTTGTCCAGACACAAATCTTGAAAAAAACAGTATGACACAGATTCCACATACCAGATGATAACCATGTCACATATATCGACTTCGCTGAGAGCGCATAGGGAAAAAAGCATGTAATTTTGTATCAGCTGCTATTTTGACTTTTTATGGAATATTCTTCAAGAGGGGTGAAAGGATAGGACTTAATCTAACAACGTCATAACATGTTATGATATAAAAGCAAACGTAATGACGTCATTTTTTTTTTTATTATTATTTTAATGATACCACTAGAGATCATCGATTTCATAGTAATTGTGTCATACTTTGGAGGCTTTCACCCCTCTTGAAGAGTATTCCATAAACAAGCAACATGGCAGACGGCAGAAAACTGCATGTATTTTTCCCTATGCAATCTCAGCGACGACAATATCGGCATCTTTGCAGTCTTGTGTGTGGAATCTGTATATTTGTAGTGGTTTTTTTTGCGATTTGTGTCTGGACAAACTTTGGAGGAAATCTAACGGCAATTAAAGGTAGGAGGAGACGATAACCGGTGTACCGGTATTTTTGTAGTACAGTTTTTGTTATACTATTTTTTCCTTATCTTATTTTCGAAATAGGACAATGAGACAGGAAATGTAACAATTAAGAGTAGTACTTGTTGGTACGAAGTGAAGGTCGGTTAATAACTTTACAAAACGTGTTAAAAGTCCAATGATAATTCTATACGATAATTACATAAATGTTTTGTTATTACACATACATATTGTTCTATAGTACGGCTATCATTCAAAGAAATAAACCAACAAATGACGATCACACTTCGCTGTTTTTCACTGAACTCGGAATACTTCGGTCGATCGTTGAAAATACCTCGGCTCTGTTTCGGCCGATCTGCTGAAATATTGCGACTCAATACGTACATTTCCGTGTCAAGCGAGCAGCAACGGAAAAGTCCGATAGTAAGGATTTCCGAATGTGACAATTTATAAATAGTTTGACACCGTCACACCAGTGTTCTAGTAGACTAGTATTGTGTTAAAAAATAAAAATATGACCTAAAACATTTAGCCTGACAACTGAAACTAATAAAGATCATTAAAACGTTATGCCTTCTGTTTTCATTAAAAAAAAACCAACCCCATAAATATTAAATTTAAATAATATCAACTGTATTGCAATACATATTGCAATACAGTTTCTTATATCGCAATATATCGCAATACGGTTTTGACCGTATCGTTGCACCCCTAGGTAGGAGAGTAATTTTTTGTAGTTGTTAACAATTTTGTTCGGACAATAAGTACTGGTGGAATTATAATCATTACATTCTTCTATAGCTTACAATTAACTACTATAGTATTCATTGATGCTCTGGGGAGTCGGGGGTGGTTGGGACATGTTTTGGACACCCCATAATTTGTTTACAAATAGGTTGGGTTTTTTCATCTTTATTACGGATTATATGTTTAATTTTTACTCAAAATTGCTCTCTTTACCAGTTTCAAAAATCTCTCACTCGGAAACACTCCTCCCTCAGTGGCGTAGGAAGATGCCAAAAAGTGTGTGTGGGGGGCAAACGTTTATATTTACACAAGCAAAATATCTGAAAAGTGAGGGGCACATGCGCCCTTCTCCCCCCCCCCCCCCCTCCCCCGCTTCCTACGCCAGTGCCCGTCTGGATTTTGTACATGATGACCACCATCCCCCTTCCAGGAACGTAAAAATTATGTACTTTATGGATGCCCCTATGAATATTCATTAGAGCTCCAAACTTATTCCCCAGTGCTCCTAAACATGTAACCGCCTAAAATTAGAATGTTAGGTTTTCTTCTTACGTCTAATCAAACAAATATCTACACAAAATAGTTTTATAGAATGATGGGACGAACAGAAAGAACAGAATAGGAAAAAATAGTCTGTCCCTGGGGGAATGCCTTTTTATACTATTGAATTTACTATAAGTTATTTATTTCCGAGCCGATTGTTTGTTTATTGCCAAAAGATGTTTACTTTTCTTCTTACGTCAAAGCAAACTGAATTTATTGACAAAATACATCTGAGACGGATTAGGATGGGACAGACTATAGTTTTTTGAGGTTGGGTTTTTTTTAAAGAAAAAGTAGGGAAAAGTCCAAAAGGTAGGAACAAGTAGGATTGCTGGACAGCCTGGGAACGCCTTTTGTCATACTATGGTACTAGTATGGTAGTATGGAATTCACAAATTATATAAGAATAAGAATAATTTATTTGCATAACACCCGAATATGGGCAGAGCAAAAATAACAATATAATATACATTTATCTGCAGTAACAGTAACAAAAATATACATTAATTACATGAACAAACATCTGAATCAACAAATACATATGTAATTTAAGCCTTATTACTAGTGATATTAATATTTAGGTAAAAGCAAATATTGTCAGAAGTATATATTTTTGAGCCGATTCAATTGTTTTCAACACTGCAAATAAAAATAGCTTTTTCTTGGTTGTTTTTATCCAAAACACATTTACTGTTTTTCTTACGTTAAACCAAACTGAAATTAT
Organism: Gigantopelta aegis; assembly: GCF_016097555.1. NCBI lineage: Eukaryota > Metazoa > Mollusca > Gastropoda > Neomphalida > Peltospiridae > Gigantopelta > Gigantopelta aegis. The sequence goes on along the minus strand of NC_054713.1, from coordinate 961,912 downwards.
TTACAAAATACATCTTTAGAAGAGGATGAGACGGATTATAAAGTTTGAAATTTATTTTATAGTAAATCCAACCACGTGAATGCAACATATATCACACAGTTTGATTTTGTTGATTAACTAATTTAGTAATTATGTTTTTAAATATGATCTATTTCATTTAGTAATAACTTCCTATCGATAAAATAGTAACAGAACCATGCATGTTATAATAATTGTTCCTCTGATATTCAATTCAATTTTAGTGTACAAAACACTCACAAGGAGCAGGTACAAAAACACGACTTACCAGTACCGTTCTGAACAATCCAAATAACGATCTTTTCAAATTTTGAATGACGTCATACTAACGTGGAATTGTTTTTATTTCTGTTGTGGAAATAATATTAATTTTACAGAAAAATAGAAACAGTATATGAATTTGTTTGTTTACATAATATTTCTGGAATCACCAATGAGTAATAAATATTATTTTAACTATTTAACAATATTTTCTAAAATCGGAAATGCTCTTACATCCGGACTGACCCGAAATTTGCCGATTGTGTAACCAAAATGCACTTATTTGATAAGTTAAAATTCCTTTTCCGACTTCTCTACTCTAAATAGCAATTTACAGTTTATATTTATTATATCGTACAATAATGGTGATATTGAAATTCTTAAACATGTATTAGGGCAATTCCACGCTAAAGTGGACATGGAGTGAAAAAATCAAATCATGTTATTCCTTATATATTAAGATTGTTTTTAATGTAAAAATGTCTGGAGAATCCAAATCTGATAAATAAAATATTGTAAAATAAATGGATGTGTTTGACTTTAGCTATTTTATGAGGATACCGTCACACTAAAAATTTGACACTTCCGTAATACACACTATGAATTTATGTACAGCAGCCATGTAATTGAAGGTAATTATTCTTTTTATTAGTGTTTTTGTTTTACCACTAACAAAGTACTACACTTCATAATCCACTTTAATGAAAAAAAAAAAAATTTGATTTAGGGGAAATTAGAAAACATAGAATCAGTTTGTAATTCCGTTACCGAAAACAAACAAAAAGTTAGACTGTATTATTCATTTATATGTAATCAAGGAATCAACTCATATTCTCTGAGTATATGTTAATGAACATAATCAGACACATTTACTTTCAAATTCATACATTATTAGTAAAATTATATAGCTGTAAACATATGTAATTCCGTTACCATAGGTTTGTAATTCCGTTACCGTCTTTGGTATATATTGTCAAGAAACACTTTAATATAAAGCTACATAGTACTAAAATGCTACACTCTTATCCATATACACCAATACATCAAGTGATGTAACAATAGGAAGATATACAAAATCTTTTTAAAAATCCATATGGTAATAGTACTAGTAGTGGCTCCAAATGCATTTGCGGAACACTCATAGCAAATATAAATGTCATCCATTAACAATATAGAAATTAAGGAAATCTTATCAACTTTAACCAAACAGTACTACTTAAAAGCTTCATTATGCTGACTAAACATCTGCAATATCCATGACAAAATTCAAGTTATAATCGAAACCTACTAGAATTATATCGGGGCTCAAAATATGAAGTAAAATATGGCCTGCTGTGAAACAAAAATGGCCTGCTGGAAATAAGACAGCACAACGTGAATGTAGGGATTGGGACAATGTGTGGAAAATTAGGATCTCTGATATGTAGTTTAGAGCATTATAAAATTAAAATGTGACAGAATCACGAGCTCGGCCTCAGCTAAATAGAAGATGAGATGATCGTACATACATCTGTTTTTTGAAAAATGACGCTATTTTGAGTTAATTTTAGCAGGTGAATGTTTATTTCACGTGAAAGATTTAAAAATAGACTTCTTTTCACTTTTTACAGGCCACTATTTCCTGCCCTGTACATATATCTTTAAACATATATAGGGTCCAGAAAGTGGAAATGTAACATAACATATCTACTTGAAGCAAACTTTAATGTTACTTTATCCAAAGGCATTTATTGACTGTACATGTATTTAATAATTTATATTTAAATGACAGGATATCCAGAAAATGGAAAGTATCATTCTAATTACCAACATTATGCTTTTAAATGTATATAATGGACAAAAAGAAAGCAACCGTTTTATAGTGTTAACGCTGTCTTTACAAGGAAATCTAATCTGAGTAAAATTATTAAAATGGAAAGATGGCATGTTTGGTTGGCCAAAAAAGAAAATACTGGTGTTTTGAATGTTGTCATGTATTTTACCATAACCTCAGATAGATGAGGAATTTTATTATTAGGTATACTATCTTTCACACCATAATACATTCTAGATGTTTGACGGTCAGTCTATACAATTTTAATTGGCCTGTGTTCCTCTGACCTGGTGTAATTCTCTTTGTTATTAACAATGTCACTGTTCAAGAATTTTTTTCAATTGCTGTCAAACATTTTAAACATTTACTATGTAATATGTACACAGTTTAGTGCTAGTTTAAATCTCCACTCATAATATACATGCACGTGTACATGTTACCGATATTGAAACTAGTTATCATTTGAAATATTAATATGAATGCTTAAAACAAGTATACTGAATTATTATTTAACTTATAAAATTATGCAACATATTTGCAAATCAAATTTAAAGTAAATAAATATTGTTTTTCAAAAGTAAATTGAGAGTGGTAATTCCGTTACCGAACTGTGTAATTCCGTTACCAGCATTCAATGTTGTACAATAAAATTATGAAGAGATAATTTGTAATATAATTTCTATTTTGTTAATCACAAGTCATTAGGTCATCATTCCATCATGAAGATAAATAATTATTTCATCATACTTTACAGAGTTTGTTGATGTTTTGCGGTGCCTGTAAAAATGGTGTCCGTTTTTACGTAATTCCGTTACCAAACTTTAATTAAGTACTCATGCACTACACCTTGCAGTAGGGAGTCTCACTTCTGCCCATGACAAGCACTAGTGCAGTACTAGTGTATTACATAGTTACATCATTATGATAATTTTTCTTATGTGGACTAGCTAAGTTTAATGCCTGAAATATCTCTCCAACTCGTAATTCCGTTACCGTGGAATTGCCCATTAATATTTATTGACGGCTGTATTTCTAAACGTAAAGTTCTTGTTACAGCTATCAGTTGGGCAGTAATTTAATTTAATTATTTCCAAGTACTTTAACCATTTATTTTTATAATATACTTTATTCCTACAAATATAATACAAATTTTGTTTCTCCGTCTGGCATGTGCATTAATATTGTTATTATTATTAACTGTTGTTGTTGTTATTGGTGTTGTATGTTTGTTTTGTTGTTTGTTTTTTGTGGGGGGTTTTGTTGTTGTTTATTGTTGTTTTCTGTGGGGTTTTTTTTTTTTTATCTATTTGCTGACACCAGCTTGTTTGGTAATATGCAATAAACTGAATTGAAATTGGTCTCACTACACAGGTGTCATCTGCCATTGAAATCCATGTTAACTTGCCCAACTTCAAATGAAGATTGCGAATAGAACGGGTCCTCATTGGCACTAACAACATACATGTATGTAGGCCTAAACCGTACTATTGCGAACATAGGCCTACAGTATATTATAGAAGTTTTATTTTCACTCCAAATTTGATAACATTTCCGTCTCAGTTTGTTTTGCTATATAACCGCATCTGCCTGTAGTACCGGTCCGAACAGGTGGTTCAGGAATCGATTAACACCAGCCGCCTCTTCCTCCAAACACCCATGTCCCAAAACGTCAATGCACAACATTACAAAATAACAATGGAAAAATCCAGTCAGAAGGCTTACCATTGAAAAATACAGATTATTTTAATTCTTCCCCAATTACTAGAAGTGAATATGTCAACCACAACATATGTCACAATTAGGAACTATAGTGAACTGTGTAGTGAGACCGTAACAGTTTTATCTCTTACATATCAATTTACTATCAAAATGTAGCTTCAAGACCCTGTAATTTGTGTTATGTTATAAAATTACAATGGGGATTCAGAAAGGGGCGTGATACCCCGCCCGTTGTTGTTGTTTTTCTTTTCTTTTTAAAAAAAAAAGAAAAAAAAAAAGTGTCGACAATATTCAAAACTTTTTAATTTGCCATAAAAACGCGATTCTCATTCTGAGCACCTTCATTTCTAAAATGTCCGAAGTATATACCCCCGAACCCCACATCCCCACACCGTCAGAAATCCTGGAACCGTCCTTACATAATGATACCCAATGTCAGCCTTGTTGTTATGCGACTCACTGACAGTCAACGTGACAGATTATGGTAGGCTTATGCTAGGTTCAGACTGCCAACTGCCAGCACAAAGATGGCCAACTCGACGGTTACGTTGTAATTTCCCCAACTCTCGACTTACGACGGGTGCGCTCAGATTAACAACTAGTGTATTCAGAGGCGGATCTAGGGGGTGGGGGCAGGGGCCCCCCTACATTTTGCCACAGTTATAATTTTATTATAATTATATTCATTCTTTTTTTTTTACGATCGCCTCCAAACCGACCCTCAAAGTTCCACTGGCATTTCGCCTCAGGTCATTGCCCCCCCCACCCCCTCCCAATTGATTTTCTGGATCTGCCACTGGTATTATACAACGAGAGTCGAGTTGTAAGAGCGCTCAGACTAGCAACTTGACAGTCATAGATGATGCCGGCAGTTGGTAGTCTAAACGGTTGCGTTGTAATTTCCTCAACTGCCAATACCAAAAAAAAATAAAAAAAAAAAAAAAAAAAAAAAAAAAGAAAAAAAAAAATAAAAAAAAAAAAAAAAAATACCAGTATACGTATATAACCATTAGGCTGGCGTTTAGCTCAGTCGGTTGAGTTCTCGCTTGAGGTGCCTGCATCACAGGATCGAACCACCTCGGTGGATCCATTCAAACGATTGGGTTTTTCTCGTTCCAGCCAGTGCACCACAACTGGTCAAAGGCCGTGGTATGTGCTTTCCTGTCTGTGGGAAAGTGCACATAAAAGATCCCTTGCTGCCTCAGAAAATAATGTAGCGGATTTCCTCTCATGATTACGTGTCAGAATTACCAAATATGTATCATAAAAATGGAATGGTATTCTTATCAACGGTATTATAAGAAAGCATTATAATTGTCCAAATGTCCGTCTTGCTCTCGATATCGCACCACCGGTCGCGCCATTTACCGAGAAGATAATCAAACGCCCGTGATAAGACAGATAATGTCCGTCTTGCTCTCGATATCGCACCACCGGTCGCGCCATTTACCGAGAAGATAATCAAACGCCCGTGACAAGACAGAATGAATGAATGTTTAACGACACCCCAGCACAAAAAATACATCGACTGTTGGGTGTCAAACTATAGTAATGCAAATAAATAAAGTGATGATCAACATCAATATAAAAATTCAAGGTTTAAACAAAAACAGTGTAAAGAACTGTGCAAAAACACAAATATCACAGAATTTTACGGATACTGAATTTTACTAAAAACTTCAATTTTGTGCTGTATTGGCCATTCTCAAAGAGAATGTTACACCCCTGCACCACGGTGAGGTTACAGCACGCGCAGGGGTGTGATAAGACAGAGAATGTCCATCTTGCTCTCGATATCGCACCACCGGTCGCGCCATTTACCGAGAAGATAATCAAACGCCCGTGATAAGACGGATAATGTCCGTCTTGCTCTCGACATCGCACCACCGGTCGCGCCATTTACCGAGAAGATAATCAAACGCCCGTGATAAGACAGATAATGTCCAGTTGTGGCAAATATTTCATTTATATTAATCAAGGGTCAGCTGTAGCTTATCAAAGGTGGGTGGTGGGGTGTACACCATTAGAAACCCCTTGAATCGCGCCTGTTACATGTTTTGTTCATTATTTTCTTATATTGTTGTTATATGGTCAGGATCGTAGAAACCGAGGAGGTGCGGCAGTGGGGACGGTGCACCCCCATCTTAAGGACAAACATGTACGTATATATAAATATAATAATGTGGCTTGTGCCACCCCCTCCCACTAGAAACTGCGGCCCCCTCACTAGAGGTTGTGCAGAGTGGTTGACCTACTAAGTGATCCAACAAAATATCGCCCGACAACATGAAATACAATCAATATTATGACCTGACAAGTAGTTTATTCATGCAGATACATAATCGTCATATCCCACTTGTTGTCACCATTTTAATATAGAATTTTATGCCAGTGTAGCCAGAAATCACTGAAAGAAAATCTCTCTCTCTCTCTCTCTCTCTCTCTCTCTCTCTCTCCCCCCCTGTGTGTGTGTGTGTGTGTGTGTGTGTGTGTGTGTGTGTGGTTATGTTGAGGGAGGAGGAGGTCTGGGATCAATTCCCATCGGCGGGCTCATTGGGCCATTTCTCATTCCAGACAGTGCACCACGACTGGCATATCAAGGCCCAATCTCCATAAAATGTGCATTTAAAAATCGAAAAATAATTTTTAAAAAGTTTGCAGTATTTCCACCATTGTTTATTATTTTAATAGCTATATGTCTTAAAGAACGGGATCTGAAGGGGTTGCATCTTAGACGCCATACATTCCAAAATAATTGAATATATATGAAAACACCCTTTATGGTAAACAACATATACGTTACACATCAATTTTCAATAAAAGAAGACAGTACTCATGGTTAATGTGTTCATGATAAAACAGGTGATTGTTTTGTTGAAAGATATGCCTGTTTAGGATATAAATATTCATATTTGAGATAAGTCGACTAAGTTTGGTATAAGAAATGTTAACACTTCCACTGCAATCTGGATCAGTTTATCAAGAAGCCAATGACACAATGTTCTCAATAAAATATCCTTTTCAAAGCAAAAACTCTACAATTTGCCTTCCAAAAGTTACTCCAAACTAATTTGTTTCATATTTTAAAGCTTCTGTAACATGTTCCTTCCAAGTGACTAACAGTGGTTGTTTGCTTAGCTGTTGTCACACGGTAACGTATCTGTGTGAAAACTAAAATTGAACAAATTAACAAAATTGCTTTAACTGAACGATGTAACAAAGATTATTCACAAAATATAAACTACTTCTAAACAAAACCGTCTTAAATCAATCACTGTTCTGTGTAATATACAGAGGTCACGTATCTGTTCTTTTACTTATTCTCTGAGATGTATTTGTCAATGGACTCCATGTTCGCCTGGGACAGGGTGAAAAACCTTCTAGATCTTCCAATCGGAACAGGTTCTGCAACTGGTATAATTAATTCCTTAAATGTAATCCATATTTCATCCGACTTTGATGGCCATTTCAACATGATCCTACCACGGACTGTGTGCTTTGACATGAAGGATATGAGTGCATCCGATTCATTTAGATTAACCTGTAGAACTTTACCAACGTACCAATCATTGTCATACATGACAGCCACCAAATCCCCTTCACAGGGCTGGAAATCCTTTGGATCTTCATTGTCAGCTTGGAATGTTGACTGATCAACTTCAACTGACTCAACCTCACGTTCTGAAGTACGACCATCTGTCACGTTATCGCACTGTGGACCTGGATATAGCCTGTGCGGTATCCACCCATTGCAAGGATTATCCCAGTTGAGGCACCCTTCACACTAGCAAGACGTCTCACGAGTATATATCTCTCCATACAGTGTAGACTGCACAGCATGTAACTTCATTGTGCCCGGAATTAGTTTTGTCTGAATAGAGGTAATGTATTCAGCAGCTGCATCATACTGATCATGAGAGTAAAAGTAATAATGGATCAACTTTTCATTCTGGGTTGCCCATTTGAAGAAGTCCTGAGCGTCTTGTATGGTTGCTTTTTCTTGCTTAATTGCTTGTGCTGCTAAACGCTTAGCTGTACCGCCGATCCCGTCACATGGACCCTTCCCATGTCCAACCTCAAAATAGTTCCACCTTGCAGATACTTTGAACAGCTCGGCATAACATGCTATGATGGTAATCATGAAGCGGTTTCGGTACTGTGAAGATGAGCTGTCAGTCCAGTAGTGAATGCAGCTGGTGTCAGGAAACATGCGTTTTATTTCAGGAATAAGTTGGTTCAGTATAGCATACACTGCAGAAGCATTGTGGTGCTTGACATCAGAAATATATGCCATGCTTCTATGCTCAATATTTTCACCATCAACTCTGTGATAAACCACCACGGGATGAATGGTGACTGATGTGACATTCCAATAAGCAGACTGAACCTCGTCCATCGTTTGGCATACAACATTTTCAGAAAAATCCATTTGTATGATGACAGTACCCTGTGGCAGATTTTCTTTCAACTGGCGTAATGCTTTGTACTGAGCAGCTACTCTGTCAACGTGGCTTTTGAATGCTTTGTATTGCACCATCATCGTTTGAATAAACTCTTTTCCATTTACAGAAGTTCTAATAATTCTCATTTTCTTTTTGTCATCTACATCAATGCTTTTCCATTCCTCATACTCAACAGTGTTGTTATTTTCCAGAACAGCCAACTTCTCGGTCATGTCTGCAATGGAAAGTGATGAACACACTGCATCAGGATTGGGAGAGATATTCAAACGTAGACTGATAAGACATTTCAGTTTCAGAGCCATGTTCTGGTGAATAATACAGAGGCACCTATTTCTTGACAGTAATGCTGTGACATGAATGTTTTGGGGTCGAATTTTGCAGAAAGCAGAGAATGAAAGCTTTATTGCAGGTTCTTCTAATACAAACTGGTCATACACGTTTTGCAAATAATCATTCAGAATGCGGACTTGCTTTTTCTTTCCATTTACTGTATTAACATCTTCCTTTCCAGGCATGCATCTACTAATATCATCTCTTTCCAAAAAAGCAACGACCTGAGCAACCAAATCTTCTTTCTTGATAGCTTGACGAGATCGTCTGGATGTGGTTAGTATTTTAGATGTATCAACAATCTTGCGACGTCGAGACGTTCCTGCAGCTTTATTCAAATGGTTGATCATTCTGTACTTTTTGAGAATCTTCCCACTAACGACCCTGTTGATAGTCAATCTGCATCGATGGGAAGGATTTTGTTCAAATGCTGATTTTATTTCAGCTACAACACAGTTACTCAGTTGCAGTTGTTTAATAACAGACCGAGGCAAAGATCGAGGACTAATACCAGCTGTTGTGAGATCATGAGACGTTTTCGATCTTGGTGTAATAGGAAGGTTTTGATTGATTAACAGTGTTGTTTTGTCTTTGTTAACCATCTTGGATGAAAGTCTCTCGAACCTTTTCTGATATTTTTTTTTTTTTTTTTTTTGCAGTTAAAATCTGTTCTTTCAGTTTAGCTATTTCAGTTTTTGCTTTTCTCAGTGCCATCGACCTTCGGGTGTTTACAGGGGAACTAACAGGAAATGGCATTCGTACTATTAACTGATCGGACTTGGATGAACGTTTGTGACCACTTGGGCCCGACATAGATAGACAATCAGATGAGCTGCTGATCTCACTAGATTGGGTAGCGATCTGTGATTCAGTTTTGTGGATTTCACTTTCTCCTGATTTTCTGTTATTCTTCTCAAGTGCTTTCTTTACTCTGTATTTCTTACAATATTGTTTACTTTTGTCACGACGTACTTTCAGCTTCTTGCTGTTAAGCTGATTTGCAGGAACTCTGTATTGTTCTTGTCGGACCTTTTCTTTTTTCAGAAAACCAGTATCCTTCAGTTTTTTTCGTTCTCTGTACGATTTTTGAATTTCCGCCCGTGTTTTGGCCATTGTCAGACTGAAATGAATACAATTGCATAAAATAAGATATAGTACAAACGAAATTACATTAACTGTGTGAACACTGTCGATTAGTACATGCAATATACAAAGTGGATATATAAAAAAGCATGCGCCATATACGTTACCGCATTACAACAGATACGTTACCTTAACACCAACCTAAACTATAAGATAGCTGGTTCTATTAAGTTAACATTACAACTGCTTTTCTTTTAAGAGTACACACAATACTAAAACAAACGATATAACATGCATATATGACAAGAAATAGACACGAATTCACAACATTAAGGCATTGATTACATTTGATTTTAATTAGATTGGAAATATAACTCACCAAATGTGGTTCAACCACGATATCTTGGTTCGCAAATTTACCCGGAAGCTCTTCCAGATGACGTAATCACGCCGACGTCACTCTAAGCGATGTAAGTAGCGGGGAAAATCAAATATTCTAAATGGAACTGCATTTTGATCACGTATCTGGTTATATCGTATTTGGCTATCATAATGCAATTTCAGTGAATTTTGAAAATGTATGGCCAATACATAATGTATGTCCATATATAATGAATGCCTTTGGGTAGATACGTGCAACACCACTACATAATAGATATGATCGACGTAACAATGACAAGAGTTGTAACATATCTGTTCAAAATCTCGAGTAACTTAAAAAATACAGAAGCTCCACACTCTTAACTATATTTGTTCATTAAATTGAGGTGTTAAGTGAATGTATCATATATTGTATGAATGAATTAAAGTTTAACTTTCACACTTTGTGATCGTAACACAGTTATTCTATTCCGGTACTGTGCATTTACGCTCACAGATACGTTACAGTAACGTATCTATCCTGAACTTGCCGACAGGTGTTATCGATTTTCTGTTTTAAAAACATTCCCATTAAATTAAAAGTGAATGATGTAGAAGTGTTTTACTATTATTTGACCAACGAAATGGACACTAATTGCAGGTGCATTATGTATATTTTACATCTACAAGACCGGTTAGCGATGGCATATATGCTTGGCGACACGGTGAATTTCGCAAAATGCAGGTATTCCGTGGTGCATTGTGAACTCAATGGATGTCTAACCTAAATATAAATATATAACACAATGATAGAACAAGTATAGGTGTTGTTCGGTCAACATGGGACAAATATATTGCAAATAACATTGGACGTAGGTTAGTATGACATGAACATGGGCAATTTGCACACTTAGTGGAGAATGGGCCTCAAATGCCTTAGTATGTGCTATCCTGTCTGTGGGATCGTGCATTTAAGATTTATTGCTACTGATGAAAACGAGCCGGGTGGTATACCGAATATACTGTTCGGTTTCGTGTTAATGCCGATTGACAGGATCGAGATAACCGCAAACTACCGAATGTTCGCTATTGAAAAATACCCTCGCCATTCAGTAAAACTATAAAAATACATCCGACGATATTACGCGTTTCAAAATGGCTGAGAAGAAGCGCATCATATTGGCAATAAACAACATGGTGATATTGGATGAAGGAATGATATGAACATTATGCAGGCTTGCGTTTGGAGCCAGGCACACTCAGACAGTTCTCGATATCGGTATAGGTATCGGTTAGGGTCTCCACGAGTAGTCGGGCACGGGTCGAGTCTAGAAAGACTCGAGTCCGTTCACAGGACTCGAGTACCGGTGTAAGGAATACGTATCTCATTTAATTCTATTTTTATGTCATTTTGCCATCTGTTTGCCGCCGGTTACATTATAGGGCTAAGAGACATGGGTGGAAAACAAAAAGTCGAACGTGTTAAATGCAATACAATGACATGATTTGGCATCCATGTTCAGCGCTGGAATTAATATGTATAATGCTGTTTTACTTTATTCCTTAGTTTCATTATCATCAAGTATCGAGTTTGACCCTCGAGTACTCGAGTCCAATATTGTGGACTCATGGAGGCCCAAGTATTAGTATAGTGTTAATACCGAATACCGTACCGATACCAAGGTAATTGCCCACAACATACAAGTTCAAGTTCCTTTTATTGCCTTAAGTTTTACAACTCACCAGCATCATACAAACAATATAGCATATATTATACAGATATGTACACAATAATGTACAGGATAATGGTAGAGAGTGATTTAACATTATAGACATATATAATACAAAGTGTCATACCGACACCGATACAGAACCTGTACCGAATACCGTACCGATACCAAGGTAATTGCCCACAACATACCGATACCGACACCGATACCGTACCAAGGTAATTGCCCACAACATACCGACACCGATACAGAACCTGTACCGAATACCGTACCGATACCAAGGTAATTGCCCACAACATACCGACACCGATACAGAACCTGTACCGAATACCGTACCGATACCAAGGTAATTGCCCACAACATACCGACACCGATACAGAACCTGTACCGAATACCGTACCGATACCAAGGTAATTGCCCACAACATACCGACACCGATAC